>NW_015505955.1:390049-411370 GCF_001515645.1 Sinocyclocheilus grahami
CAAACAATGTAGTTCCTCAGAAACAGTTGTGGTTCCAAGTCCCAGTAATGTGGACTCCTATTAAAATACAAAAATTCGATGAACAGCAGTGAGTGATAATTCAACTCATTAGAATCAAATCTTTGTTCAGCAGAAAGATCCGTTCAGTAGCCCTTACAGCACGTTACGTCGTTAAGAGCAAGTTATTCACTTTTCGTTCCATATTGTTCCAAATAAGAATGTCTTTCTTCTGTTGAGCACAAAAGAAGATATTTTGAAGAATGCTGGGCTGGTAACCAAACGGTTGATGATAACCGTTGACTTCCATTGTATTTTTTTCCATACTACGGAAGTCAACGACTACAAGTCAACATGACTTAATTTTCATTTTAGGGGGAACTATCCCTTTAAGTATGTGAAAACTTGAAATAAAATGTGTAAAATTTGTATGAATAGTTGACTTTTAATATAAATTTTATTGATAATTTATTAAAGTTGCCCCTCCATGTCTACATGTATAAAAACTGAACAAAATTAGCCAAGTATTAAGTCAATAAAGATCTTAATCAAGACGTAAAATATTTTCCAATGAGAGTTTTTTTTAATCCTCCAATTTTTCTACCAATACAAAAGCTGCATAACATTACTAAGAACAGTGGTTCATCAGTTCATATCTGTTCTCAAACCTGGCCTCGTGATAGCTGATAGACAACAGACAGCCACAGACTGTATGAGTCATAATAAAATAAAAAATAATAAATATATTTATAAAGATGGATCTGACATTCACAGATTTAGGTCATGATGTGGGCTGTCTTCATTCACACATCAAGATCATCATCTGGATCCTCCTCGTCAAAGTCGTCGTTGGCGTCAGGCTCGTACACGATCCTCCCGGAGCCAGGAGTCGGCTTCAGAAGAGCTGATTTTCTGCGGGAAAAAAACAGAGTGCAGCATGAAAGACTCTTGTAGATCTTTTATATATAATAAGCATTTTATATCAAATTATTTACAACCAGCGTTGCTATTGTTGTCTAAAACTAAAAGTATTAAAATTAGTTTTCATTAACTGAAATCAAATCTGAATATTACAAAATATTTTTTTTATATTATTAAAATATTAATTTAATAATATTTTATTTAATAAATAATATTAAATATTATGAATATTAAAATTAAACATTAAAAAAAATGAAGAAAGTAAAGATAATAAAAATAAATACTAAAATTAAAATGCAAAAAAAAATAGAGCAAATTCGAAATATTAATAAAAACTATAAACAATAATACTAATACAACACTCTTTACAGCAACCGAGGTCTAAAACAAATAAAAAACTCAAAAAAATCTAAAACTAATAAAAGAAAAAGACAAAAGCACACAAAATTACTACAATTTTAACAAATTAAAATTAAATTTAAAATATTAATAAAACTCTAGTATAAAAAGAATACTAAAACAGCGTTCACAAGAATTGAGGTCTCTTACTTTTCTTGGCTAAATACAAACGGCAGTGCCACTTTCTCCTTGGCTTTTCTCTCCTCCTCAGACAGACGCAGATTGAAAGTCAGGTTTGATGTTGGATCAGCCTGATCACATCCCAATAAAAGACAAACAGTTACAACGCAAAACCTCCAGCTGAAGGTGCTCTGAAAACCAAAGCGGCTTTTGCTCACCTCAGACACATCTCGCTCTTTCTGTGCATGTCCAGGCTGACGTGGACTGGCCTGTACTGAAAGAGTTGCGTCCTCGCACACACTGAAATACTCTTCCTAGAAAATTATTTCCCAGATAATCCGTTTATAATCTCATGTTTATTCAGACTAAAACCTCATGTGTGACCCTGGAGCACAAAACCAGTCATAAGGGACAATTTTTCGAAATCGATTTCTAACTGGGGACCCCCTCGAAACACGATTGGACTAGTTTTGGGCTAGTAGAGATTGGTCGGGTTTTCTTGTGAAAACCTGGCAACCCTGGTATTGTTGGTTATTGCTACAGCTATACCTGTGCTACTTATGACTGGTTTTGTGCTCCAGGGTCACATATCTTACCTCTTGCATGACTTTGCCTGACTTTGTGCGTCTTGTGGTCTTTGCCACAGAATGGCGTTCATTGTTTGCAGGTGCCACAGAGATAACAGTACTGGCTAAGTAGCACACAATACCCACGACGCCTTGCTGATGCAAGTCTGAATGCAGGAGGCCGATGATAGTTTTAATAACTCCTCCTAGTGGTCAGTGGAAAACACAAACAAGAGCATTAGTTTTCCTAGATCTAAAATGACAACAATCAAAAGCCAGTATTTATAGAAGCAACACAGTTTGTGAAAGTGTTTCTGGAGGAAAACGTTTCACCTTTCCGGAGCTCTTGAAGTGTCTGGCAGAAGACAAGAGGGTCATGATGTCTCAAAACCAATGAGAGGGAGTCAACAACAAGCACTGATGCTTTGGCTTGCTGCGTGTCTTTGAAGAGCTGAGTTATGTGTTGAGAAGCAAACCGCTCGACGGTGAAAGATGATCTGCGCGTCCAGCCGAGCGGATCAGGGAAACCCTTATGAAAATGAAGCCTTTAAACAGATCAGATAAAGCATTTCAGTGGCACCAACTATCCACCTTTTCTTGCCGTAAAAATGGGCTATTTGTAAATTCTATGGGTCTAGCTTCCGGTCTTTTAGCTGCACAAAACAGCTCGTTTTGCTGCTTGATATTGAAAATTGATGTGTCTTACCATTAAGCCTGCACGATTATGACAGAAATCATAATTGTCGATTATTCCCTTGAAATTGTAATTGTGATTATTAATTACGATGATCACAATTTACATTGAATGATGTTTATACCATTGTCTGATGCAACTGCATGCCGTATTTTTATATGAAAATAAACAAGCTGAAAACTCTTTTCGCTTTTCTATAGTATTAAGCCTCAAACGTCAACTATACATTCTTCTTTAAATTATAAAAATGTAAAAAAATATGAATGGTATTATAATGTTATACTAAAACTAAAATTAAAACAATGGAAAAACCCTTTAGATAACATGTAGAAAGAAAAATACGCATCTTAAGGATGCAGAATAACATAAGTGGACTTTGAACGATTACATAATTGTGGCATCCATAATTGTAATCGCGATTAGAATTTCGATTAATTGTAAAATATGAATAAATTTTGCAATATTTATTTGAATAAGCAACAGGAAAAATAATGGCAAATGCAAAAGAAAATGTGTTGAGAACAACTGAACTGCCGTACATATGCTGCTATGAGCGTTCAGCTGTCACCGCACAGTATGCATGAAAGCACGCCTCAAGTCACAAATCAAGAGTACTGTTTTCATTTTATTTAGGCTAACTCACTTTTGCACACAGCTGCTGTCCAAACCAGCACACACTTCTGTTTCAGGGCTCTCAAATCCCAGCACATGTACGTCCTCGCCTCTATAAAAGATTAAAAACAAATCAAACACTGTAGCAAGTGTAGCAACAGCACAACTAAAACAAACCAGAAGCGGACAGAAACTTGCCTCTTCAATGCTGCATTAATAAAACACCTGAGGAGTCCGCGCCCGCTGCATTTGACAGTATCTACAAACAACACCACATGAACACACTGTAGAAAGATACGAGGACTGAAGATGACTAGAAACGCTGTTACCTTGAATGAGAATGAATCCTCCAGCCTCCGCTCCCTGTAGCGTTAGCACACACGACTCCATGCTCATCTCAACAGCTAACAGCTAACAGCTAGCAGCGCACTGCTAAAACGAGTTTAACGTGTTTGATAAGACACTGTCCGGATGACTACAACATCCTTGGGCTACTGATTAAACATGAGAACAAATGCCTGGTTACACATAAGAGTTATCGAATCAACACGAGTTAGATTTAGCACTGCTTCGCGAAGCTTCGAAACTTTGGTGAATCATGTGTTCGAATCAGTGACTCGGATCGCGAATCGAACGGCCAAAGTCACGTGGTTTCAGTAAACTGTTGGGCCCAGCGGCGAACCATTTTATTCTTTTTATTATTATTTATAATTTTGTCGTTTAGCCAGTGTTGGGGGTAATGCATTACAAGTAACGCGAGTTACGTAATCAGATGACTTTTTTCAAGTAACTAGTAAAGTAACGCATTACTTTTTAATTTACAAGAGAATATCCGAGTTACTTTTTCAGATAAGTAACGCAAGTTACTTTTTTTTCCTCCAATGTATTGATTGACAGCTCTCCTGTCCCCATGTTGAGAGAAATCAGAAGATGTTACTGTAGTTCTAAAATAAATATGTATATGCATGAATTCATCTCACTCACACACACACACACACACACACTCACTCACTCACACACACACTCACTCACTCACACACACACTCACTCACTCACACACACACTCACTCACTCACACACACACTCACTCACTCACACACACACTCACTCACTCACACACACACTCACTCACTCACACACACACTCACTCACTCACACACACACTCACTCACTCACACACACACTCACTCACTCACACACACACTCACTCACTCACACACACACTCACTCACTCACACACACACTCACTCACTCACACACACACTCACTCACTCACACACACACTCACTCACTCACACACACACTCACTCACTCACACACACACTCACTCACTCACACACACACTCACTCACTCACACACACACTCACTCACTCACACACACACTCACTCACTCACACACACACTCACTCACTCACACACACACTCACTCACTCACACACACACTCACTCACTCACACACACACTCACTCACTCACACACACACTCACTCACTCACACACACACTCACTCACTCACACACACACTCACTCACTCACACACACACTCACTCACTCACACACACACTCACTCACTCACACACACACTCACTCACTCACACACACACTCACTCACTCACACACACACTCACTCACTCACACACACACTCACTCACTCACACACACACTCACTCACTCACACACACACTCACTCACTCACACACACACTCACTCACTCACACACACACTCACTCACTCACACACACACTCACTCACTCACACACACACTCACTCACTCACACACACACTCACTCACTCACACACACACACACAAATAAAAACAAGTAGATAGAATAGAAAAAATAGAAAGCTAGTGTGTTTTTTTGTTTTTTTTAAATAAAGAAAAATAATTCTATGGTTTTTACCTGATCTCGGATCAGTTTCATCAATTTGCAGACATTTTTACGCGACATTTGTGTAATTAAAAGGATGAGAAGTAGTTAATCGTGTCTTACTGGCCTCTACAAGCTCTCAAAAAAAAAACAAGCCTTGCAAATTAATATAAAATATTTTTAAAACCACATGTTATACAGACACTTCATATTCAATGGTATTTTATTTATGATTTTTATAGCATTTCATATATTATATTTAAAAAAAAACATTTGCAGTGGGTTTTTAAAAGCTGTTTTTAATCCATTTTTTAGCCTAAAGTTTTTGTTGCATTTACAGACTTTTGGCCAGCAGGCGTCACCAGCGTGTGGTGTCTCGAGCGCTTCGAATCAGTGAATCATTTTGCAAAGCAACTGGTTCAATTGATTCGAAGCTTTGAAAAGATTCGTTTCTCCCGCCACTAGTTTAGTTTATTACAGTGAATACAATTTCCCAAAAACACACACACACATATATATATATATACTGTATTATTGTATATCATATTATATTATTATAAACTATAAAAAGATTCTTCTAAGTTTTTCATCTAATTATATAATAATTAATTGCATATTATCTAATTACATTTTATTTTTATTCCAATTATTGAAGGCTAAAAAAAATGCAAAATGTGAAAACAACAACAAAAAAAGATTAGACGAAATAACTACATACATTTTGAATAATACATTTGAAATAAATAAACAATAAGATATAATTAAAATAAAGAAATGATAAAAAATATTTAAAGGTGAATAAATAATAAAACATTGATTATGCAGTATAATGATTAGGAAAAAAAGTAATACATGTAAAACATTTTCCAAATATGATTTTACACAGATTTATAAAATAAATTTTCACCCTTAAATTGGGTCTTTACACACTAATATATAGACGCTGTCTTAGTATTTGGGGAGCCTGTGGCATCTAAAAGACTGAAAAGCCCTTGCTTAACACATTTGATCCCTTAACCATGATTAGTATTATCAGTCCTGTTGTTTTTAGCCTCTGAGTCTGAACATCTCAGTATAGAGCAAGGATATTTTTATCTTAAAGCAGCACTGTGTAACTTTTTCTGTGCTCAAAATTTGCTCAATGTATATAATGAGCGAGTACATCATGAATTAATCTTCCAAACCGCGTTTTTGTCTCATTCCGAATCACTACGGTACACTTATAATAAGTGCTTATATTCGGACTATTGTCGCTGCGGAGTAACACATACCTGCGTGAATCGCCAGAGACGTAAACTTCGAGAAGTAGTTCCGGTTGGAATGTTCTTCCGCGGGATGTGTGCAGTTCTGTTTATTAACCGCGAGATGCTTTAAACGCACTGCAGCTCTTTAATTGTCAGTCTCCTCAAAGCTCAACGTTGCCATCTATTGATATTAAACAGAACAGGAGAGGAAAAAACAAGAAAGTAATGAAATTATTTAAAATGAACTCCTGTTCACTGAAGTTAGATTTTTTTTTTTTTTTGAAAAATAACTAATATGACTGATTTCAATATAAAATATATAACATCTGTGACCCTGGAGCACAAAAGCAGTGTTAAGTCGCTGGGGTATATTTGTAGCAATAGCCAACAATACATTGTATGTACCGATTTTTCTTTTATGCCAGAAATCATTAGGACATTAAGCAAAGATCATGTTCCATGAAGATATTTTGTACATTTCCTAATTTTTAATCACTTAATTTTTAATTAGTAATATGCATTGCTAAGGACTTCGTTCGGACAGCTTTAAAGGTGATTTTCTCAATATTTAGTTGAGAGCACCCTCAGATTCCAGATTTTCAAATAGTTGTATCTCAGCCAAATATTGTCCTATCCTAACAAACCACACATGATGTATATAAAAAATGGACCCTTATTATTTTTACGTTTTACTTTTTTTTTTTTTTACGGTTTTGTGCTCCAGGCTCACATATGATTACTTAATGTATTGCTATATTAACTTATATTATATAATATATCATACATAAAATATATATTTCCTAAACCCCAGTAAAACAGTAAATAACCCACCCGTAAAACTATCCCTAAAATGAGATATTTCTGCTGTTGCTGAAGTGCAGCAGGTGGCGGTATGCACCTATGAAGTTGGTTCGCAACCCGCCATAAAACCGAAGAAGAAGAAGAAGCAGACCCGCGACGTCATCAGCGCGCGCCATATAAAATATATAACATCTGTGACCCTGGAGCACAAAAGCAGTGTTAAGTCGCTGGGGTATATTTGTAGCAATAGCCAACAATACATTGTATGTACCGATTTTTCTTTTATGCCAGAAATCATTAGGACATTAAGCAAAGATCATGTTCCATGAAGATATTTTGTACATTTCCTAATTTTTAATCACTTAATTTTTAATTAGTAATATGCATTGCTAAGGACTTCGTTCGGACAGCTTTAAAGGTGATTTTCTCAATATTTAGTTGAGAGCACCCTCAGATTCCAGATTTTCAAATAGTTGTATCTCAGCCAAATATTGTCCTATCCTAACAAACCACACATGATGTATATAAAAAATGGACCCTTATTATTTTTACGTTTTACTTTTTTTTTTTTTTACGGTTTTGTGCTCCAGGCTCACATATGATTACTTAATGTATTGCTATATTAACTTATATTATATAATATATCATACATAAAATATATATTTCCTAAACCCCAGTAAAACAGTAAATAACCCACCCGTAAAACTATCCCTAAAATGAGATATTTCTGCTGTTGCTGAAGTGCAGCAGGTGGCGGTATGCACCTATGAAGTTGGTTCGCAACCCGCCATAAAACCGAAGAAGAAGAAGAAGCAGACCCGCGACGTCATCAGCGCGCGCCGCTGGGCTTCAGTCTGCTGGCCTCCGGAATGGGCAGATATCACCAGCCCACATTTAACCACTGATTTATTGCGCGCACTCCACCGAGAGTCTGTGTTTTTGCACGTCGTCTACACGATGCCATGCGGAGGTGAGTGTTTTCGTCGCGGGCCGGTCGGAGAAGCGGCTGTTGGAGTCTGTGGGAAGAGCGATTAGCCCGTTAGCGTAAAGCCCAGCCTCTCGTTTACTCCTGCTTTACTTTCGAACACGCTTTAACTGGCACAATTAGGTTTAACGTACTGAAACGAACGCCCCAAACGTATTTCTACAAACGCAGGGTTATGTTCCCCGTGTGAGGTGTGTGGCTAGCGAGGTTACAGGCTTGAATAGCAGCTGGCTAACGCTCGAGTCCTCATGAAAACATCTCTAACGTTAGTGTCTCTGCTTGTGTGTCATTACTCCCAAAACACCGACATCTGCTTTAAAGCGTGTCTCATTAGTGCTTTTTTAAAAATGTTTTTCTCTTTTCTGTGTCAGTTTAATGGTGTCAGGGTAAGGGCGAAGTTTCCGTTTCATAGAAACTTTTCATTTTTGCGGGTAATTCAGTGACTTGTTTGATTTGTGAAATTGGCTGCTAAAACGAGATATTTCTGTATTTATGAATTAGGAAAGCCATTTCTATACACTTGGCACGTAGTGTCAAATCACGACACGAGGCATTTGCACCTGAAATGTGCCATTTTCAAAAAATTTCAATTTTGTGGGGCATTTTGTTACCTTTTATGGGAGAATATTTTGTCTAATCATATCAAAACAAAGTCTGCCGTGTGTTTATATCAGATGCTTTAAATCAAAGCTGCACTAAACCCATAACTAGATATGCTAATAATAAAATATACCACATTTTTGACGTGCGTAGATTGAAGTATACCACATTTTAGACGTGCTTAGATTGAAGTATACCACATTTTAGACGTGCTTAGATTGAAGTATACCACATTTTAGACGTGCTTAGATTGAAGTATACCACATTTTAGACGTGCTTAGATTGAAGTATACCACATTTTAGACGTGCTTAGATTGAAGTATACCACATTTTAAACAACACACACAAATGTCAGATTAGCTATTTTTAATATGTAGGCCATTGTGGCTCTCAGTTTTGGTTATTTTCTGATCTGGCGAACATGTGGACCCCAGTGTATGAGAATGAGTGTCTGTTTCTTTAAAGGGGTCCTATTATGCTCTTTTACAAAGTCTTGATTTTGTTTTGGGGGTGTACTAGAACATACTCTCATGCTTGGTGGTTTGAAACACATTATTTTTCACATAATTTACATTATTAAAATACTTTTTTCCCTTACACACTACACACTGACTAAAAGTGAAAAAGCATAATAGGACCCCTTTATAAGAACATGGACAGAAAGGGCGCAGGCTTTTTCTATTCTGCACTTGAATGTGCATTTTCTTTCTCTTTATTGAATTTACTGTGTATAAATCACAGAAGCGTCACGGGCACAATACAGTTAGCCTGGAAGAAATGTATTTTGAGTGCTTTATCTTTTAGGCCTAATTCTATTAACTGTTATGGCTGTTGCTGTGCTTGGTTTTTATTGTTTAGTTTTTTTTCCCCCTGTGAGATACAAGGTTAAATAATATTATTTTACATAAAATGGTTGTAGTATATTATAGCTGATTTATTTTTTAGGGTAACATTAGTGATTAAAATACAATTAAGTAAAATATGGTGAATTTTACAATTTGAATGAATATCTGAAAACAGAAGTTTACAAAATTCCCCTTTAACTGCATTAACAAAGTTGAATGTTATTTGTCATGAAGATTTTATTTTGTAGTTTATTTATCTTGTTTTCTTGTTTGTGTTGATATATTTAGGCCAAACTGGAAGGCATGTTTGTGGATTTCCTCGGTAGTTTCCAATGGGTTTTTAGAAAAGTGACTTGATTTAATGAGTAAAATAGGTCTGTGGTTAACGTTACTCAGACTTCCACATTTTGCTCTATAATATAAATGACACGCAGTCATACCACAAAAAATGTTGTCAATGTTTTTCAACGGAAAAGTTTGACCATTTGTAACCAACTTCGTAATGTTGTGACGTTAAAGTTTGTGCCATTTTTGTAAGTTTGTTTTGTTTTTTAAATTGCTATTTAAATGTAATGTTTTCTTTCAGTTTTAGTAGTTTTAATACTTCATCGTAAACTTATCTTGTTGTCAAGGCAGCATTTCTAATTTTCTGTCTTTTATTTTATTTGTTTAATGTAATGTTTATTTTTAATTTGCAAAATAAATAGCAAAATTGGGTTTTAAGTGTATATTGTTCAAATAATCTGAATTGAATTGAATTCTAATAAATCTAAAGGTTTGAGTCAATGCTGATTGTTGTTATCTAACACAGAGGTTTTTAAACTAAAAAATAAATGGTGATATCTGGGTGCAGGTAACAAGGAGAAAGATTAGGCTACACAGTGTTCATTATTCACATATGCTACTGATATTGCGATACAAAGCTGGTTGAAAATTGACAGACTTGTCCTTTAAAAATGTGAAATGAACTAAATTGCTATATTATACATATTTGTGTATATTGTTAAAATAATGCTACTAATATGGTACTTTTTTACTCTATGTACTCAATTAACGAAAAATATTTGAAATGTATAGAAAATAGGGCTGCACGATAAATCGCATGCGATATTTAATGCGCATCTTGTCAGTAAAGCCGGTTCTGTAATCAGCAGTAAATCTCCATCACATGCGTGTTTTCACATGGAGCAGCCCTAAATTAGAAAATGTGCGATATCTGTGAGACAGGAATAATACTTTTATTAAAGTGCCCTTTAATACTGTGAAATGTAATCTAAATTGCTATATAACTTATTTGAAAATGTGTCCTTTTGCACATTACTTCAAAATTGCTTTAATAAATATGCCACATATTTGGCACAATATTTACTAAAAATTGATTTAAAAATTTTTAAATATACAGAAAAAGTACAATATCTATGTGACAAGGCTGTCAGCCAATGCAACAATCTCAAAACCTGCTGTTTTATTGGCCTGGCCAATATGTTAAGCACAAGCCTATTCATCATTCATTTAAACATATGGTAGCACTTTAGTATAGGGACCAATTCTCACTATTAACTAGTTTCTTATTAGCATGCCTATTATTAACATATTGGCTGTTTATTAGTACTCATAAAGCACATATTCTGCATGACCATATTCTACATCCCTAAGCCTACCCAATACCTAAACTTAACAACTACCTTGCTAACTATTAATAAGCAGCAAATTATGAGTTTGAGGCAAAAGTTGTAGTTAATGGCGAGAATTGGACCTTAAAATTAAGTGTGACCAAACATATTTAGTTTATACATGATTTCTTTATGCATTCAGGTAAGGTGATGGAAGAGGCCAGCGGGAGAGTTTCAGAGCTGATTCCAGTGGTGCTATTTCCGCGGCTGCCAGGCTTCGTCCCATCCTCTGTTCAGTAACAGCGCCCATTCTCATCCCGAATCACCATGAAGCCAGTCCACGAGCGCAACCAGGAGTGCCTCCCTCCCAAGAAGCGGGACCTCCCTGTTAACAACAACAACAACAACACCTCTACCTACAACCATAACAGCAGTAGCATCAGCAGCAGCATTGGGAGTGCAGGGGGAGGAGGTGAGGATGCCCCATCTTCACAATGCTCTGGTGTGAGTGGAGAAGGTAGTGGCGAATGGGTGCGAGCCCAGCCGAGCGTGCATTATGGGATGGATGGTGGTGAGGGTCTCGTTGGGCTTCCTGTGGATCAGTATAGCATGCTTTATAAAGTAGCTCTGCCCACTGGTACCTACTCAACCACCAATCTGCACCCCATTCTTAGCCACATTTCTCCTGCCTACACCGTTCCCTCCCAGGTGTTACAGCACACGAGCGTTCCCTACCCTCCGCTCTGCTACGCCCAGATCCCTCACTCCTCATTGCAGTTTGTTAGCTCTCCCTACGGAGCTGCGGTTCCCTACGCCGTGCCTCCGGGATTCGTTCCCAGCCCTTTGATACCATCTCAGTCCGCTATTTCCCAGCCGCACTCTGTTTCCCACCTGGTTCCGTATCAGTCAGTCATTCAGGAAGGAGTTGGCTCTCCGCAGCAGCAGATCTCGACCCATGCCTACACCAAAATGGGAGTTCCTCTGGTGCTCCCTTCTGAGCAAACGGCGACACAAGCGCCGCTCGGCACTGTAGGGATGCTGCCTGCCAGGGAGCTCAGCCCGAGAGCTGTGTACTATCACCCCACCGTTAGGGGCGTCCAACCGCAAAGAGACCTGCACAGCAGCTCCATGGAGCAGGAGAGAGAGGTGAATGGAGGGGACAGAGAGCACGGAGGCAGGGAGAGCCATCAAGATGCAGTTTTTTCGGCCAGAAGTGCACGGCTGCTGCAGGCCACTGCGGCCGAGCCCCAGCAAGACAAGAGCTTGAAAAGCCGCAGGCTGGAGGGCAGAATGTCGCCAAGACAGAGCAGCACACCGGACACTGATCTCGAGGTGAGGGAAGGATGGTTTATTATCATAGGCTCACTCAGGGTTTGCTAAAAAATTGCCTAAACTATTTGAAAAGGGGAAGTGATTTCAGAGGAAGAGCAAGTTATTACTGTATCAACAGGAAAGTGCTTTAAGTAAATAGGGTGATGTTTTGATTTCATGTTGACTTAATTTGCCACATCACATGACTTTTGAGTGCACATTAGAAAAGCTGAAAAGTGTTTAAAAATGATGGGGAAACTTGAATTCAACACTTAAAACAGTAGTGAATATGTTGATCTGACAGTTTTTCTGATGTTATTCATTTTGCATTACAAATTTTTGTCTAATCCATGTATCAAAATCAAATCTTTGTCTGATCCATATATATATATAAATGAGGAGAGCCCAATTAAACAAATAACAAAACATTTAAAATTTAAATTGCTGTTTTTAAGTGATGAATTATTTTAGAATGAATGTGTTTGCTGGCTACCATGAAAAATCTTATGTTGTTTTTTCTTGGTTAAATCAGATTTTCTGGATTTTGGATCTGACTGTGCCGGTGTTATTTTAGCATTATTATAAACTATTATATTTCTTTGAAATATTTTGAATTAGCCTTTATTTTTATATAAAATTTTAGCTCAAGTAGGCCTAATTAATTTTGTTATTTGCTTTTGTCATTTTTATTAGTTTGTCTTTTTAATACTTCTATTTAGTGTTACGTTATTTTTAGTTCGGTTTTTGTTTTATTTATTTTATTTAAGCTCTCCATCTTAAACTTGATTTTAAGACAACATTTCTAATTTTCGTTTGTTTTATAGTTTATTTTTTTCAAAAATTTATATTTGACTATTTAGGTTTTATTTCAATTACTGACTTTTTAGTTAATAGTAACAACACTGCTCTGGATCATATATTATTAATGTGAATGTCTACTACTTCATCACTACTTAATGCATTTTCAGAATTTTGCCTCAAAAGTAATTCTTGTGAGTCAGCACCAGTTACACCACTTCCTTCCTTTATTAGCTGTTCTTTGGGTGTGTTAAGGATTGAGTAACTCGGGTTACTACTACTTAGAAACAACAGAGATTGTTTTTTGATTTATATCAAAATGTAGTAATTCTAAAATAAAATGACACTTTAAATGTGGTTTCTTTTCAGGTCCAGCAGGTGGTCGGACGATTTGCCTCTCCTGTCCACGGCACAAGTCGCAAGGAAGCAGCGCATGTCCCTCTGAACCTGTCTCAAAGCTCTCAGAGGGGTCGAGAGACTCAGGGCGAAGTCAGAACACCTTATGCATCAAATCCAGCTGAATCTAGAGCACATCAGCAGCAGATTGTTCAACAAAGCCATGCCGTTATCCTGGCCAATGGGCAGCCTGTTCTTGTGCCTCTCGACTACCATCACCACCCACAGCAGCAGCAGCATTTTCAACCCAACGATGTGGCCTCGGCAGCAATCGCTGCTTCTCCTGCTGCATATAATAAAGCCATGGATGCAGTAGCATGTCTCCCAGAGCGGGCGGTGGTGGAGCTGCCTTCCCAACAGGGGCAACAGCCCTCCCAGCAGCCTCCTGGTACTTTCCCACAGGCTCCTCTGCTGGCACCCTCCGGCCCGTCGCACTTCATGAAGGGCGCCATCATCCAGTTGGCTACTGGAGAGCTCAAGCGCGTAGAAGATCTGCAGACTCAGGACTTCGTGCGGAGCGCAGAAGTGAGCGGCGGGCTGAAGATCGACTCAAGCATGGTAGTGGACATCCGCGCTAGTCAACAGCGACCCGGTCTAGTGGCGCTGCATTTCAACGTGGGGGAGCAGCAGAGCAAAGTGACTATAGATGTTCCCCCCGAACACCCGTTGTTAAAATAATGCTACTAATATGGTACTTTTTTACTCTATGTACTCAATTAACGAAAAATATTTGAAATGTATAGAAAATAGGGCTGCACGATAAATCGCATGCGATATTTAATGCGCATCTTGTCAGTAAAGCCGGTTCTGTAATCAGCAGTAAATCTCCATCACATGCGTGTTTTCACATGGAGCAGCCCTAAATTAGAAAATGTGCGATATCTGTGAGACAGGAATAATACTTTTATTAAAGTGCCCTTTAATACTGTGAAATGTAATCTAAATTGCTATATAACTTATTTGAAAATGTGTCCTTTTGCACATTACTTCAAAATTGCTTTAATAAATATGCCACGTATTTGGCACAATATTTACTAAAAATTGATTTAAAAAATTTGAAATATACAGAAAAAGTACAATATCTATGTGACAAGGCTGTCAGCCAATGCAACAATCTCAAAACCTGCTGTTTTATTGGCCTGGCCAATATGTTAAGCACAAGCCTATTCATCATTCATTTAAACATATGGTAGCACTTTAGTATAGGGACCAATTCTCACTATTAACTAGTTTCTTATTAGCATGCCTATTATTAACATATTGGCTGTTTATTAGTACTCATAAAGCACATATTCTGCATGACCATATTCTACATCCCTAAGCCTACCCAATACCTAAACTTAACAACTACCTTGCTAACTATTAATAAGCAGCAAATTATGAGTTTGAGGCAAAAGTTGTAGTTAATGGCGAGAATTGGACCTTAAAATTAAGTGTGACCAAACATATTTAGTTTATACATGATTTCTTTATGCATTCAGGTAAGGTGATGGAAGAGGCCAGCGGGAGAGTTTCAGAGCTGATTCCAGTGGTGCTATTTCCGCGGCTGCCAGGCTTCGTCCCATCCTCTGTTCAGTAACAGCGCCCATTCTCATCCCGAATCACCATGAAGCCAGTCCACGAGCGCAACCAGGAGTGCCTCCCTCCCAAGAAGCGGGACCTCCCTGTTAACAACAACAACAACAACACCTCTACCTACAACCATAACAGCAGTAGCATCAGCAGCAGCATTGGGAGTGCAGGGGGAGGAGGTGAGGATGCCCCATCTTCACAATGCTCTGGTGTGAGTGGAGAAGGTAGTGGCGAATGGGTGCGAGCCCAGCCGAGCGTGCATTATGGGATGGATGGTGGTGAGGGTCTCGTTGGGCTTCCTGTGGATCAGTATAGCATGCTTTATAAAGTAGCTCTGCCCGCTGGCACCTACTCACCCACCAATCTGCACCCCATTCTTAGCCACATTTCTCCTGCCTACACCGTTCCCTCCCAGGTGTTACAGCACACGAGCGTTCCCTACCCTCCGCTCTGCTACGCCCAGATCCCTCACTCCTCATTGCAGTTTGTTAGCTCTCCCTACGGAGCTGCGGTTCCCTACGCCGTGCCTCCGGGATTCGTTCCCAGCCCTTTGATACCATCTCAGTCCGCTATTTCCCAGCCGCACTCTGTTTCCCACCTGGTTCCGTATCAGTCAGTCATTCAGGAAGGAGTTGGCTCTCCGCAGCAGCAGATCTCGACCCATGCCTACACCAAAATGGGAGTTCCTCTGGTGCTCCCTTCTGAGCAAACGGCGACACAAGCGCCGCTCGGCACTTTATTAGCTGTTCTTTGGGTGTGTTAAGGATTGAGTAACTCGGGTTACTACTACTTAGAAACAACAGAGATTGTTTTTTGATTTATATCAAAATGTAGTAATTCTAAAATAAAATGACACTTTAAATGTGGTTTCTTTTCAGGTCCAGCAGGTGGTCGGACGATTTGCCTCTCCTGTCCACGGCACAAGTCGCAAGGAAGCAGCGCATGTCCCTCTGAACCTGTCTCAAAGCTCTCAGAGGGGTCGAGAGACTCAGGGCGAAGTCAGAACACCTTATGCATCAAATCCAGCTGAATCTAGAGCACATCAGCAGCAGATTGTTCAACAAAGCCATGCCGTTATCCTGGCCAATGGGCAGCCTGTTCTTGTGCCTCTCGACTACCATCACCACCCACAGCAGCAGCAGCATTTTCAACCCAACGATGTGGCCTCGGCAGCAATCGCTGCTTCTCCTGCTGCATATAATAAAGCCATGGATGCAGTAGCATGTCTCCCAGAGCGGGCGGTGGTGGAGCTGCCTTCCCAACAGGGGCAACAGCCCTCCCAGCAGCCTCCTGGTACTTTCCCACAGGCTCCTCTGCTGGCACCCTCCGGCCCGTCGCACTTCATGAAGGGCGCCATCATCCAGTTGGCTACTGGAGAGCTCAAGCGCGTAGAAGATCTGCAGACTCAGGACTTCGTGCGGAGCGCAGAAGTGAGCGGCGGGCTGAAGATCGACTCAAGCATGGTAGTGGACATCCGCGCTAGTCAACAGCGACCCGGTCTAGTGGCGCTGCATTTCAACGTGGGGGAGCAGCAGAGCAAAGTGACTATAGATGTTCCCCCCGAACACCCGTTTTTCGTTTTTGGCCAGGGCTGGTCGTCTTGTAGCCCTGAGCGGACTGCCCAACTGTACGGTCTCACCTGCCAACATCTGCAAGTGGGCGATGTCTGCGTGTCTGTGACGCTGCAGCAGCAAACCGCGTCGCAGCAGAAACCGCCCCAGCAAGTTCAGGCCCGGACTCCCACCAAAGTCAACTCCACGTCAGGAGCCCCACCTCAGCCCATGGGCCCCCCTGCGCCCCAGCACACCCCTCGGCCACAAAGCCAATTAAAAATGGAGCGCATCCATCGAGAGAGGGACCGGGACAAGGAGGAGCCCATGCAGGTATTGGGTTCGAGACATGTCGACGTGACCCCAAGACCGAACAGGACTTCAGCAGAGCACACTCGGAGCCAGAGCAACTACTATTTGCACCCTGAGGGTCATGCTCCACTGGGAACTGGAGCGGGAGCCTCTTCCGTAGGGGCATCCCTGAGGCGCTGTTCTGCCCCTGGCTTCCAAAGATACAGCATCAAGAATGAGGATGGAGGGAGTTTAGCATCAGCTGCCACCTCTGGCTCCTCTCGGCCGTCGTTTATCCCTCAGGAGGTCAAGCTTTCCATCGAGGGGCGCTCGAATGCCGGGAAGTAGCAGACAAAAGAGATTGTCCATGGGAGCGAAGTGTCAGTCGGGCGAACGAATGCGAAAGAGGGAGCGTGGTCAGAGGGAGAGAGAATGTAGCCTCAGAATGTTTGAGATTTTGCACATATTGGAAGATTCCCCCTGCCGCCCCCTCCGGTTCTGGTCTCGAGCAGAGGACTTTTGTGTCAGGTCATAGTCAGCATTCGCAATGATCTGCATGGGCAGCTTTATCTGGTTAATCACGTACCAAAGCTTGCATCGTCTGCGTGTTCCTGTGGGTGAACTATCATGTTTGGCAGTGATCACTTGCTCAAAGATATCTTGCAGTTCCTCGAGTAGATGTTTATTTCAGAAAGGCCAGGGATAACAATGGGATACAGCCATAGAGTCTTGACAAGCCTTTACAATAAGAATAAATATATATTTTAAAGAAGGACAAAAGAGGATAGATTGCTCAACTTTTCCCCCCTAAAAGAACGTTGACTGTTTCCCTTGTTGCGCCGCCAGGCTTTTGTTGGCTAAGACCTTAAAACTTGGACAGTTTTTAATGCATCTCTCTCTCTAGAGGTGTGTTTGTCCTCTCTTTCCTACACTCTCCTCCTCTCCCTGCCTCTTCTCAGGGTGCTTCTGCTGAGGAATCCTTTCTAGTCTGGAGTTTGAGAACAGTTGCCCAGCGCCGTCACATCAATCAATTGATCCAACAATCTTTCTGCAATCAGGAACTATTTCCAGATGAAGTCTAGCATGCATCTTAACAGTTGGATTAACAACTCCTCAGAGGTTTTTAGTTTTGATTCATGAGTGGTTCTGAATCTGCATTCCAGTTTCAATGTGAACTCTCCTCCTCGACCCATTGGAGTTATCATTTCCCAGTAAGGCCGGCCTAGGAAAACCACCTCTAAATAGTACCTCATGGTTGGAAGCATCCATCAGTCTGATTATTAACTATTTTTATTTAATCTTACATTGTTGTGCCCTTTTCCTGGAGACAACATGTGGTGTCAGCCAAAATCAGCCCTGCTTGCGAAGCTGAGGCCAAATGCAGAACAGGTTCTAGCTGTTTGCGAACAGCCTGTTCCTGTGGAAACTGATTATTGCTCTGAAGCATGCAGGTTTAAATAGTCGTCCCGTGGAAGCGTTTAGCACACACATGTGTAGAGTCACTGCTGTTGGGTGTGAACTGACCCTGCTCAGTTATCAAAATCAAAGCAATAGTTGTCAGAACACATTTTTCTTGTTTTCTTTTTTTTTATCCAGTACAAGACAGATTACTCCTTGTATTTAAATTTTTCTATGTGCAACAGTTGCAGTCTGTATGTGGAAACATTTTTAACCTTATCCTACGCTTCTCTTGATTTGCTAAGATGATGCAGTTTTACTTTGTGATAATCCTCATTCTAACAGTTACTACAGGAGTTAATTTAAAGCATGCAATTACCCTTAAAACAACACCTCTTTCATTTAGGTAGGTTTTCTTTCTGACTTCAGTGATGACTAATATGAAGGCACACCTCGAAATGGGGCTTTTCTAAAACACCCACTGATTAGGATGTTCAGAATCAGCTCTTGTACTTTATAGATAGATCTTAGCCCCTTACGTTGTGTCCTAACCAGGTATAAGACAAGTGATAAAAGTCATGCTTGAGTTGCAGTGTGTCGCGTCTGCAAAAAGCCCTAAGCAACAGGACGCTTAGTCTTTCACATTTGTTGGTTTTTACTTTTGTGGTATTGTGCTCTGTAGCTCCGCCCATTGTTAAAACCTCAATGGTCCAAATTCGTTCCATAGGTTTTGACAGGCTGTGATTTTGTCGCAGGCATGTTTGGATGGACAAATTCACTGGAAATGTGTCACATCATACCTGGTTAGGACCAGTGTTGAACTGAAAACTTATCTCGAAACAGCTCTTCTCTGGAAAGAGCCTCATTAATATACACTTTCTAATCTGTGCTGAGGTTTCTTCTTTGGTTTTTGTAATTGGTGAACTCTTGTACAGTATTGCGTTCTGTCTCTCTTCTTGGCAATATTACCCACGAGTGATTTTTAAAACTTGTACTGCAGGTCTTGTATTGCACAGATAAGTTCAATTGATTCACGCTGACTCTTTAATGGGAATCAGATATGTGTTTTATTGTTTTTGTATTTTAATAATGAAGGGAAAATGTTTGTGTTGTTTTGAAGTATTCAGTTTTGTTGGTGGTTTTTGGCTCATGAGAAACTGACAAGCAAGGTTGACACTGTTTACAGATTAGCCAAGAGAAAATGCTGCAGTTTCACTTTTCATAGTTACTGAACATTTTCAGATGGATGAAATCATGACTTAAGTGCAATTAGACCAAATATTATAAACATTAGGAAGCTCATGTTTTGTTTCAAAACAGCATTCCAGAAAGAGCCTGACATTCCCACTTTATTTCTTTCTTTTTTTTTATATAGTTTCTCTTTTTCCCTTTCAATATTTTGATGCTACTTACATATGTCAGATGCAAATGTTTATTTCCATTTCGGCCCAAGTTCTTTCATGAGACCTTTGCTATTTCTCTGCGTTGTTGGCTCTTGGCATTGCTGGGCTGTCTGTGTTTGGACCAGGATTTAATTGAACTCTTTTGGCCTCCTTACAATCACTCAAGGCTTTAAGAGAAGATTTTTTTTGTTCTTTTAGGTAAGAAAGAATATATTTTTTTATATAAATGTAGCGCTAGCATTGAACCAGTTAAATTTCGACTTCCTCCAAACTGCATCGACCTCAACGATACCACATGTCTGTGAAGTTTTTAGACCTCTAATGTTAAAGAGAAGAAGTTCAGAAGGGGTATAGACAAGGGTCGTCACTTGAATTCACATGACTCGTTGCAAATTATGAGGGTGCGTCCCCGTTGATGACGACCCTGGTATAAAGCCACCTGGTTTTTCAGCATTACCATCAAGTCTGATTTAAACTAAATTAAGAAGTGGCAATGTGTGTATCGAGTATAACAGTATTTGGTTTTAATCACCTTAAATTGGTTCAAATCCATTTGTTGTTTCCATTTATGAAGCATTTCACAAGCATCATCTGTTAGTATTTTGTTTGAAGACTCCTTCTTAAAAGGAGTCCCACTTTCATGCTATTTTTAATCTGGTCTCAAATCTAGTACATGTTATTTCTTCCTTCCTCTGTCCCCTTTGTCCCAGAACGTTATGGTGGCACTTTGGACCCCTTTAAGTTCACAGAGGCTGTTTTGTTATAGTTCACGTTCAACCTGGTGTGAACTGTCTAAAAGGGCCACAATTGTCACCTAAAGCCTTGTAGACAAATTGAATATCTTTCCAACCAGGAAAAACAGCTTAAACTGGCCTGATCTGGTCTTCTGGGCTCAAGCCAGTTGGTCTGCCAGCTTGAGAGGCCAGCTTCAGCTGGTTTAAGTTATTACATTGTTCCTTCACAGACAGGGAAAAATTATTTGTATAAAGGCTGTTATTCAAAATTCAGACCTGCTCCATTATTTTAAGTATTAGAATTGAATTGAAGCAATACTTGACCCGAAATAGCAGAACGATACAGCTTTAGCATGAGCTATGCAGTAGAGACTCAGTCAGCACCCTAATGCAGTTTCAATACTCGGATCTCACCAGAAGTCAGCTGCACGTCCAATATCGCTGCACATTCTGTGTTTTTCTAGAAACCCACAGGCTCTGTGACCTTTATGGTAGTGGTTAGTAATCGCACTACCAAGTCACGTAACCCGAAGCTTATCTGGTGCCGCTTGTTTGGTGCTGAATGTTTTTTTTTTTTTTTTTTTTTTTTTTTTTTTTTTTTTT
>NW_015505955.1:415582-470919 GCF_001515645.1 Sinocyclocheilus grahami
AACCCCGTAACCCGAAGCTTTTTTGGGGCCGCTTTTTTGGTGTTTAATTTTTTTTTTTTTTTTTTTTTTTTTTTGTCAGCAATGGTGCACTGTTCTCGGTCTTCTCAAATGCACTGCCTTACCAGCCGTCTCTTGTCGAGATGAAATCTCCAATCTGCAACCTTCAAGGCAGAGATGGACTGAGTACGCTTTCATTAAGAACTGAGCTACTATCATGTGCACTGTAAACAAGGAGAGTTGATGCTATGTTTGTGCCTTCCCAATGTCTTAACTTTACTCTGGTCTGTCTTATTAAGCTTTTTTCTCTGGGAGATTTGTGTGTCTCCATTTTGCTCTTAATGTCATCACGTCATGTATATCTCACAGGCTTGAAAACCCTACTGTGCTGTTGAGGGCCATTTTGATCTAATCATCAGCGAGAAACTTCATGGCATCATAAATACTAGAATTAGAGATATTACAATAGAAATTTAGTAGTGGAGTGCTGCAGTGATTGTTCATTTTTAAGGCCAACCTGAAAGTTAATCACCTTGGTTCCCTCAACAAAAACCCAATAAGATTATTCCATTGGATTTTGGATTATTGCAGAAAATATGCTCTGTGACCAACAAAAGTTTATGAATCTTACATGTTTTGTTCATCATAAGCTTCACAAATGAACACAACTTTAATGAATTTTGAAGCCTAAATCCAATTGCCAGAAGTATAAAGCTAAACGTAGGCTATAAGTGGATTACAGTGGTCGCATGACTTCAACATCACCACCATTAAGCTTCAACATTTTGAAAACATTTTCCTGGAAAGTTTGAGTTAGAATAGTTTGCAAGAGCTCAATTATAAACACACTGAGGCTGTAAAAGCGACTGAGTAGATGAGTTTACTTGTTTGGCGTGATGATATTTAATTTCCAAAAAACCACTGTAGTCCCATTTAGATACTTGTTAACATCTGCCTTTTTCAAGATAAATAAAAGCTTTAAAAAAAAAAAAAGAAAAAAAGTTACTTATTTGTCTCATAGAATAAAACGTGAACATATCTTGAGCTTGTGTTCACCACAGACCCTTATTTCAGGCATTTAACCAAAAACACATTCAAAATTCCCATTGACTTCAGGGTGACGTAACCAGCATTTTTAGGTTTTGGCCTACAGAATTGCGTCATCCCTGCAGCACTTTGTAGTTTGGTTAATGACGTAAGATCAGTTTTGGGGGGAAATGTATAAAAGTGACTCTCAAGCTGTGATTTTTATCATTCAAGGTTAATTTGATGTTGTATTTTCAATGGTAACAGCACAGAAGGGTTTAGCACAAGCTACATTCCTATAGATAGTACGTGTCTGCATTTCCTTCCCTCTACGGATGTGTGAAAATTAATCAAATCATGTCCTTACCTCACCTTTGCTTAAATGTCATCTGCATACTAGATAAACACAGGGTTTCATGGTTGGAAAGCATTTTGAATGTGGAAGAGTCGGATAAGTTGAAATAAAGTGGGAATTTATTTTCCAAAAAGCACAACCAGACCAGCCTGCAAACGAGTGTATTGCAGTTCAAATTCAGGTTTTGGTCACATGGCAGGTCGCTGCTTTCATTACACTTGAATGATGTGATGGTTTTTCACGTTCCCCATTGAAATCAAAGGATATCTGGTGTGCAGACGCCCTGTTATTTTTTGCAGTTAGGGAATCCCATGTTGTTCTTCCATAGAGCCTCACCTAACCATATAACATAGACGTTTGTCACTTTGATGCAATGAAATGTTCGGCACTTATTTCCACTCACCTGTAGTGTTACGGTAAATGTTTTGCCATCATTTGAAACCACGTAAAACAATCATCCAACATTTGTATGCTTGTACAGATATGAAGATAAGTTTTGTATAGTATTAGCTTGTCAATAACGCCTTAAGATGTGCACCGTTCGTAAACGCTGTGTAGAAGTGGCTCCCCGCTCTGCAAGGTCGCACGATTTCACATGGAGACAAAGTCTCTAGTTGTTGTGACCGTGGACTCCTCTGTAAAGGTGGCTCACTGACATCAATTAGTGACATTGCACTTACTGATTGTAAGACGATATTTTGGGACTAGCTCATAATGTGTATCTTTGTTGAACACAATGTTAGCTTTACATAACGTTCTAAATCTTTAATGTTGTATTTATATTTTGCTCTTGTTAGTAGGGCAGAAGTAAAGACTGATGCTTTGCACTGTTGACATCCCTGATTCTAGCTCGGAAACATCTTCCTTCACTTCCTCAGTGCTCGTGATGTACGAATCTCACAAAACCCAGTGTTGGGAGGGTTACTTTGGAAATGTAATAGGTTACCGATTACAAGTTACCCTATTTAACATGTAATAAGTAGTGTAACGATTTCAATGACTTTATTAATGTAACAATTGCTTTTTGATTAGGCTGCTTCTCTAAATTTCTAAGGAATGTTTTCAACTGTTAATCAGTTAATCAACTCTCAGACAGGTTGTAGCCTAAAGCTTTCAGTGGCAATGTGGATTGATGAGAACCAATCGAAAGCATTAGAATAGCATCGCTTTTTCTAAATGGCCTATAAATGGCCGGAGGCATCGTGTAAATCAAAAACGGGCAACGCGTCGGCGCCAATAGCCTTTTGGGCATATAGTGCTCCGGGTGTCCCGAGTTCGAGTCCCAGCTCGTGGACCTTTCCCGATCCCCCCCCCCTCCTACTTGCTTCCTGTCACTGCTATACTGTCCTATCAAAATAAAAATGCCAAAAATTTTAATCTTAAAAAAAAAACAAAAAACAGGCAAAGCAACAAATTAATATTATGTAACATCTTAGCTTTTACTGATAATATTCAGATGTAGCCCCCTTTGTAGTCGTTAACATTTTCTTAAGTAACTCATTTAATTACACGCTCCCCCCCCCCCCAAGTAACTAATGGATTACAGTTACTTTTATTTTGTAATCTAAATTACTTAACGCCGTTACATGTACCTAGTTACTCCCCAACACTGACAAAACCATATTTTGCCCCAAAATCAAATGGCCTCGAAATTTTGTATTTGAAATATTACAAAGATATTTCTTTTCTTAATCCGCATTACTATTGAGATAAAAATGGATGTTGTATGCTTTAAAAAAGAAAAACAAACAAACTACCAGCTCTTTATCACTGGAACTTGCTTTTTCTTCATTAAAGTGGTTTGAGGAAGTGAGTGAAAGCTACAGTTATTGGAGTCTTTGTTAGAAGATGCTGCGGACAAAGCGAGATTATCTGCAGTTATTGATATAGTTTTGGCTGAGAGTTCTGGGACATATTTTACAGAAGTCCATTTAGTCTCGCTGTTGACTGTCGGCGCGAATGGCGAGTTTTGAGCTGACATGTCATAGTTTGTGAAGTGTGAGAACGACTGAACCCACTCGAGGATAACCGTCTGGGTTATGGATGAATGTGCAGCTCAGTAACATTTCAGTGCGTTATAGTGGTATCATTGCTTACAATTGATTTTTTTTAAAATGTATATATTGTTTTGTAAGGCTTTATGAAGCCAACACATGGTGGTTTTGTGTAAATCCCAGACAGAATTCGGTGGCACGGCAGGCCAGAGTCAGTAATGTCGGCTGAAATCAGGTTTGTAACGGTTTCAAGGTTTTAAAGGAGTCATTATATACTCTCGAATTTGACATTGTTCTTCTTGGCACTAAGTGACACTGCTTTTTATGTGATGTGTGACCAGTTTTAAAAGAAATGGCATCTTTGTTTAATGCATAAAATCTGCGAAATATATGCAACGATGTATGTGTAATATTCAATCCTCAAGTATAATCCAGGTTGTATAAACTTTGTATAGTACATTTTAATATCGTATGGCCGTACCAATATGTATTAATTCTTCTCAGAAGCCTTAGAGTTGTCTACCCAAAGTGCTCCCTTAGACTACCCTACACCTACCTGAACTTTACAAAGCATTAATAACTATATTTTGTTGCGTTTTTATTTGTACCCTTTTTTGAATAAAATAGATTTGTACTGTATATTTGTACCTCTCTGTGAACTACTTAGGGCTGTTTTGTTTTCCTGTTTTAATTCTCTGTAATGACACAAAGATATTGTATTTTTATTGTTACAGCTAACTTCTTGGAAACATTGCATTTATCATGTTTGTTAAGTAAACACAATATAATATATATCTATATAATATTAACATGCTGGCTTGACGTCTATTTTTTCATATGCGTTCTATTCAATTGGTAATTGTAATAAATAGAGTTGTAATAGTGCATCGACGCACCTGAAGAATACAATGCAGAGTTTAATATTAGATTATGATTACAATAATACTCGAAGTATTACGCATTCATTAAAAAAATTTGTTTTTTGAAATACAACCCTTGAGTCTTTGAATATACAACTTTGTGTATTGCTATTTTATTTTATTTTTTAATATTCCACAAGGGGTTAAATTGTTTTTCAGCATGCTTTTGAAAATATTTAAGATAAATGAATCAAAATGTATTCTGATCAAATTTCAGATGAAATGCATTATATCAACTACAGTGCATCTTTTTATTACAGTGGGGCCTGAAAGTCTGAGACAATTTGTAAAACAAAATTGTTACAAATAATATTATCAGCATGACAATTTTTGAATACCAGATTTTCAGTGTGGTCTCAGATGTTTTAATCTCAGTTTACATATGTATACATTTTTTCAAGAGAGAAAGACAGAAACAGACTCGTAGCCGTAAAGTCAGTGTTTATTCCACATTCTGTTCCTGCTTTTATGATGAGCTTTCAATCTGTTAACCCAATAACAGAGCATGGCTTTCTGAACAGGACCATTTGGCGTTGTGACCTTGTCACTTTTAAGTTTCATTCATTTTGGCCTTTTAGATTTGTAAACATTATCATGAAAAAATCTAGATAGACTGACAAGAAGGCAAGTCATTACTGAACTCCAATCCTTAATGAAAAGCTTGTATAAATGCATTTAGAACATGTATTTTATAACATGCAAGTTCCATTTCCAGGGGTTTACCGACTTATATATATATATATATACACAGACATGCAAAAGAAAATGGTTGTTTAATACATAACATGTCACATGGCAATGCATACCACTAAAAAATACTAGTTTGGGAATAATGCAGACTAAATGGGGTTAATGTTTGAAAATACTCTTTTATATTTTTTCTTCAAAATAGACAATGCATCCTGCCAACATCTCGTTCTGGAATACAGAGAATCATTTGATTTTCTCATTGCATCAGGATGGGTTTCCACATCTTTAATGCTACTGTATAAAATAACTCAGTGCTTTATAATGAATTTCAGGGAATTGGGTCATAAAAATTGCATTGTTCTTCCTGAATGTGCATCAACATCAACTCGGTCCTTATCAAGGAAGTAACTGAAAACAAAACTTAAGGATGGATCTGGTGGTCGAGGGTTACAGGCTTGAGGACCAATGGCTTGACTGTCAAGAGTTGCCTGAGGTTTGTGATCTGGAGCATTTGAGTCCATTTACTTTCATATCAACTGCATAGTAGTAATACAACGTTTCTTGAGTACAGCTCTCAATTGCATAGTGATGCTTCATCACATGTACATTAAATCCTTTCTTTTACTTAAGGAGCCCATCATTAATACTTCACGACAGCATAAACGTGGGACCAGTATCCAGTTGCCTTCAACTGTGCGGGAAAGCTCAGCTGCTTCGCTTTGAGTATTAGAGGTATCTCTATAGAAGGTAATGACAACATTGTGAATTTAAAACACTGAAATGTGCGTCATTCACTGTAGTAATAAATAAATTGTAATAAGTATTGGAATGAAATATAAGACATACATATCATACACACACGGTCTACCCTGTTTCCAAGAGGTACTTACAGATGTACAGTGGTCCGTTTTAACATGACTGACCCTTTCGCCCAATATGAAACGCTGAGAAGCGAGTAAAGTTTCAAGGTGACGTGTGCAATGTTCTCTCAACTTGTAGAGTGGTTCTGAAACTGTTGTCTGCGAGTTTAGTCAATAAAAAGACTTGAATAAATAATTGAACAACATTGAATTAACCAACATAATGAATTGACACTCATTTTATTCTTAAGGGTTTGTTGTCTGTTGTCAAGTGTACGTAAACATTTGGTCCAATTTCTTAGCTAGCAAACAGTCGGCTCATCAGTTTATTAGCTAAAAGAAACGTTCATTTCTATAAAAAGGAACAAAACAGCCTTCTGGAAAATTTACTGTGGCTCATGACAGAATTGGTGAAAAGGGCATTGAATTACACCACTGAATGAAATTTGGTGGTCTGCTGTTTTTGTTTTACTCTTGAAGTGGATAACCCAAAAATGTAAGAACCACTACCATAAACACTGCAGTGTTTTTGCTTTTGCGGTGCTTTGCAACTTCTGAATTGGTTAGAATTTTTGGTGGGGGTACCTGTTTGGTGAATAATGGAAGACAGGGGGCAGTGCTTGGGATGCAAGTGTTATTTTGGCCATCAGATGTTGAGCAGAAATTACACACTTCACCTTTAAATTAGTGTGAAACGTTGGCGAATGTGTCTTTACCTTGTCATTTAAATTTGTACATATGCAGAGTCATCACTGCTTCATATAGGAGGGATTTCTCTCTGGAAGTGTTCATCCTGATTGTTTCATTGTACATGCATTTGCTAAACCTTTACATCATTGCACATCTCATAGAATTAGCACACAAATTCATTTAAATCATTAAATATAAAACCAAAGCACAAACTTTCCAGTGACAAAGGCAACAGTTTGAATTTATACACTACTTATGTTGCCACAGAGATCGAGCACACACTAAGTGCCTCACCATTAACCACAAGCATTCCCAGGTCCAGTGCGGGACCACACTGGTTTAAAGAGGTAACATACACGTTATACAGTACAGTGACAGCAGCAGAGGGCAGAGACTGGTTGGTTAGTTGAGACGTCATGGAGTTGCGTAATATCCATATTGACATTTTGGCTCAGGTGAGGAGTTTGCAGTCTGAACAAGAGGAAAAAAAGGCCAATGTGACCAGTAAAGGTGAGTAAAAGGTAGTATATTATCTGAGCAAGTGGTGATGATGATGAAGAATGAGGAAGAGGAGGTCTCCTGCTCCTCTGTTTTCTCAGGAGGATGCCGGTGATCCACACCATCCCTGAGTTCCTAGACAAATATCAACCCGTGTAGCATTGTGATAAAGTATAAAGCCTTTGGGAGGTCAGAGAAGTGTGTCTGAATGTGCTTTGAAACGGATACTTTTAGTATTTAACAGTACATCCGCAGAAATTACCTTCCTCTTTTAAAAAAGGACAAAGTCTCCAATAGAGGCCTTGTCCCAAATGGCACCCTCGGCCCTTGAAGTCTTTAGTGGAGTCCACACTTAAGTGATAAAATGCCACACAGACTGTCAGTTAGTTGTCCGTTTCCAAAGTCTGCACCAGGTTGGGCTCAACTAAAGGGTGCATTGAGGGACACAGTGGCTGCAAAGGTGGTATATCCTTGTAAATCTTGACAAGTAGGACACCTATGGTCTGTATAAGCAAAGACCACAAGCCCACTTAGATTTCAGCATTTGGGTCAGCGGCTCTCAAACAGCATTTAAATAAAGTGTAGTTGTTTCGGCGAACATGTAGGGCAATGATTATACCAGGGGTGTCCAATCCTGCTCTAGGACGGCAAACATCATGGAGAGTTTATCTCCAATCTACTCCAACACACCTGCCTGGGGGTTTCAAGTAACCCTGAATACCTTGATTAGATGGTTCAGGGGTGAACTCTGGAGGATGAACCCTCCAGGAGCAGGACTAGAGGACTACACCACTGGACAAGAGTGTGTTGGCATAGGGAACATTGAGTCAGTATGTGGACCTACACAACCCCTGTGGTTCTGGTCAAGGCCACAGGTGTGACTAGGCCATGTAAGGATCCCATGGTGAGGTAGTTGGTTCTGTGAGTATGAGCTAGTATTGACCCAATCTTGGGTTCTGGGAGGTGAGCCATAGTTGCAGGTAAACGCCAACCTTTCAGACTGGCAAATTTGAACAGTAGGCTGAGTGTGGAGTGTGGCTACACATCTCACTCCTGTCACTGTAGGTCTGTGTGCAAACAGAGAACCTCCTTCTGGAAGGATCTCACTGCTCTGAAGAAAGACGGCTAAAAGTCTGAGCCTTGAAAATAAAGTAAAACATGCTTACTGAGAGGGTTTTCCCTTCAGTGAATGTCGGAATTTCTTATAGAAGTTCAGTTAATTATGTAATATGTTATAGAAATCCATAAAGGGTTGTTCACACTGACAGCAATTAAATCATTGGAGCTTGGCAAGTCGGCGTGGTCTTGGTCGCTAGTAGGTGTTCCTACTTGACTGATAATGATTGTGGGACTCTGGTGCCGCAGGCTCTTTTCTCTTCTGACTACCAGATGGGAACATTATCTGCATGATGCCTACTCTTCATTTGATTTTTCACTGAGATCGTAGTTAATGAGATGAGGCCCCCTAGAGGGGCTCTTGCCAAGCTTTATTTTTCAGGAGGTTTATTTCTTCTTGCTGTTGACTACTCGAATCCGCCACCCTTAGGGGTCCAAAGCAAGTGCCTTGTCTATCCTGTAGAATCACTTCTGTACTTAACTACAATATCCAAGTGTATCAGGCAGCAGAACATGTTATCTACATGAGCTTCATTATCTACACTCCCACAGGTAGTCGCCATGTGTGTTGCTGCCTGTCTGCATCAAGTTGAACTCTGCACAACATTGTTGCATAACTCACGGTCTTTCGTGTTGCCTCAAATCTGTCTTTGAAAGTGAAAGACATCTGGTGCCTACGTCACTGCAAACCGCTGTCAGGGTGAGCACCTCCTTGAAACTGCAAGACCATAACCTTCTCATCACAACTTTGGTCAAGATGGTTATTCTTTAAGAATGGCAAATTCTTCTCAAATGTTGGGCTGAGAGGTGTTTGGAGCTGTGCTTGTTAGGGAAGCTTCATAAACAGTCCATTGTCCATGGAAGGGACGGACATGGGAAAGGAAAACTGGAATAGACTCATATCAGCAGTGAGCGCAGCCATCGCAGCAGGGTCATGCTCAATCTGGTTTCTCAGCGATGGGTCGATCTTCTCCAAGCGTCGTTTTAGCCTCTTGGCCTCCCTCTCACGGATTAGCCGCGCCTGCCTCTTCTCGGGCGTCTCGTTGGCCCGTTTGAGTCGCATGGCCTCCCGGTCTCGCTGCAGACGACGTGCCCGCTGTTCGTCCGTCTCCTGCATCCTTTGCATACGCTTTGCCTCACGGTCTCGTAAGCGGCGCATCTCCCGCTCCTCTGATGTCTCACATGCCCGCTTGGTCTTCTTGGCCGTTCGTTCCCGTTCAAGCCGATGCATCCGCACCTGTACGGGTTCGTTCTTCCTACGGACCGCCCATTTCCGCATGGACGGCGACTGGGCGTCCACAAGCTGCTGGTAGGCTACGCAGCTGTTGCAGACCAACAAAACCCCAGCCGGGTACACGGGCATAGGGTTCATAAGGTCTGGAAGAGGCGGAAGTCCCGTGCTTTGAGGACTGAGGCTGTCAGAGAGTGAGGGAAGAGGAGGTGCAGAAGGGAGAAGACCATCTGGCAATGAGGTCAGTCCAGGACCAGGATTTGTGTTGGGGTTAGTCATAGTGCTTCTGGTTAAAGAGTTGGACATGGCACAGGCCTCGCCCTCACTGTTGATCTCTATACTGCTTGTGTCGAGGAATTCCCTCAACTTTTCCCTACAATTTCAGACCAGGAAACCGTTAGAAACAACAATGAAGCACAGCATCCTAGTAAAATCATGTCTTGAGTAAAGAACTGACCTGTTGAAGTTGTTGGTGTCTGTGAAGTGAGCCCCACAAACAGCACAGTTGGACAGTCGGTCCTCTGAATGGATGAGAAGATGGCGACCAAGAGAGCCTGGAGAACTGAGAGCTCTTCCACAAACAGGACAGATATAACTCTTACTGCCACCCACAGCTGTGTGCTAATCAAAGTAAATAAGGTACAAAAAGATTTCATACATTAATTCTTCTCAAATGAAGAGACTTAAAGAAACAGTCCAAAAATTAAAATGGTCATTATTCACTTGTTGTTCCAAATCCATATGACTTTTCTATCTTCCAGACGATTTTAAATAATGTACCGGTCATTGTTTCCAAGCAATTACAATAGGGACTAGAGCTTTCAAGCTTCAAAAAGGGTGAAAAGTAATCATATTATTTGATAAGTCTCCATTCATTATAAATGGTTTGAAAAGAGCAATTAGTACATTATTCATAATTTCCCTGCATGGAAGAAAGAAAGTATTACAGGTTTGGAATGGCATACGATTGAGTGAATGATGAAATAATTTTGGAATATATTAAGCAACTTTTGCATAGATTTTTGCCCGGTTTCCAGAATGGAGGAGCTGAAAATAAGAGCCAGTCGGCAAATTTTGGGGAGCCGCAGACATTTCACAGAAATTAGTGTAGTGTACGATCGACATAGACTGCAATTTTTCGTTTCAGATTTGGATTCCATCCAGTCCAAGGATATAAAACATGATGTGAGCCGATTTTAGTACACATACAGTTTTCATGCGTCACTCATGTGAGAGTTTGTTGTTCAGAATGACTTTAAAGTCTGTTATTGTGTGATCTCCAGTTGTTTAGTGTATGATGCCTAGTCTTTGTCTGTAACCGTTTACAAAGTCAGCAACTATATGTCGCCTATTGTTTTAGTCATATGTATTCCAGTCTTTAGGTGTGCTTCACAATCTGCACATAATTGACAAGCTCTGAATGTAGTTTGAGTGATTTGATCACAAAACGTGTTGGACTCCAGTACACATGTATTTAGCACTGTCCACTTGTGATTGGATCACCCAAGATAAATCTTAATACCAGGCATAAAAAAAAGTCTAAAAGATACAATAGGCTTAGGTAGTGGTGTCCTCACCTGATAGACGTGTGCGATTAGCTGATCTGGGCTACTGAACTCCAGGGAACAAAGAGGACATGCAAAACTGCTCCCCTGGTCTGTCCCCTCCTCGTTCTCCTAACAGACATAATGCACCAACAAACAGTTAAAACGATGAGTAACAAGACTTATAGTCTGAAATGTAGTGTAATATTTTTTATATAGTATGATTGCACACAAGTGACTATTCCCTGAAACTGCTAATGACTGTAGCTGTGGATGACTTATGCAGCACTTGAGTGGTGTGGCAGACAAATTAATGCATAAGCCCTCGTGACTCATTCCAACTGTCGTGTCAACTGGGTTGCTATAGAGCCATGAGTCACTCTACAAAAATATCTATCGACCCTTAAAGATGCCAGCAGTCGTTGAGGTGGGATGACACAGAATTTTGTCATGCTTTTCACCTTAAAATTGTATTAAGTCACACAGACTTGTAAATAAAACGGCAATCATGTATAGTGGCCTTTAAAAATTCCACATTTAATTTATTCAATTATCAATTCAGAATGGAAATCTGCTACAAACAGGCATTTGATTAATCTTTGGAGTAGCTCAAAAACAACAAAAAAAAGTTGTCCCCACCCCTGCGGTAACTGAGTTAAACATTTTTACTGCTGTTAAACTGGGAAAATTAGTTGCCTGCATTAACACGCTAATTTTGACAACTCTATATATATATATATATATATATATATATATATAATCCAATGATGGCTTCTTCCAAGCTATTCTTCTCAATCCAGGGACCCACTTTATATTAAGTGGCCTTAACTACTAGGCCTATGTACTTGCGTTAAAAAATAAGTACATTGTACTTATTGTGTTCATACTGTATTGCAAAATACTTTTGCTGCTATTGAGGTGGGATACGGGTCAGGTTAAGGACAGGTTTGGTGGTATGGGTAGGTTTAAGGGTGGGTTAAGGAGTAAGGGATGAGTCAATTATAAATGTAATTACAGAAATTATTTACAGATGTAATTACATAAAGGTATTTTTTTTAAAGTATGTAAAAACATGTATGTGTATACAATAAGTGCATTGTACCAAATGATTAATTTAAATGTAAGTACATAGTAGTTAAGGCCACTTAATATAAAGAGGGACTGAAAAAAAATGTATTTGTACTTTAATGATATAAATATTTTATGCTTAGATGAATGGGCCAGAAATCACATGAAAAGCATGCAAAGCTGGTCAAAAAAAATCTCAAATATTGTGAAAAACGAGTCCACAAAATACAAAAATATGGGGAATGTTTTAATGTAATTTGAAACACATTTGTGACCATGGACCACAAAACCAGTCATAAGGGTCAATTTTTTGAAATCGAGATTTATACATAATGAATAAATAAGCTTTCCATTGATATATGGTTTGTTAGGATAGGACAATATTTGGCCGAGATACAACTATTTGAAAATCTAGAATCTGAGGGTGCAAAAAAAATAAAAAATCTAAATATTGAGAAAATCGCCTTTTAATAAGTTGTCCATATGAAGTTTTGTGGTCCAGGGTCACATTTTACAATCTGTTTGTGAATGATTAAAATTAAAGAACTGATCAAAGCTGATTTTTTTTTTCTTTTCAAGTTATTTTACAGTAAAAACAGTTGTCTGAGCATTGTCTGTGACAATGTTGTCATGCAAATCATGATAACAGAAGAATGCAAGATAATCACACAACCATCTACTTCTTACATTAAACATCCGTCACTCACCTCCTTGACGTCATCATGTAGTATGGGGCCGTGGCTGCTCTTATTACTCGTCATGCTGTCATCAGCAGAGGCATTTGAGTCGTCGTCTTTATCAAAATCACTATCACCGTCGTCTGACAGCACAGGGGAAAAAATTTAGTTCATAATGTTATCAATGGCTCCATCACAGGTCACCTTGCCTTTGTCTCAACACTACAATCACAAAACAATCACAGCTGTCTCCCTGTTTTTAATATTTTATGTGCAGTAAGCAAATCTATAAATAAATTCAAAGACAGACATGCAGTCGCGAGTAGTGTGTCTCACCACTTGTGCTGTCTTGCTCTTCAGGTTCCTGTGAGTTGTTGCTATGGCATTCCCCGTCCTCAATGAAGTCATCTCTAGCATCCATCTCAAAAGTGAGCCGCGGGCCGGACAACCCAGTCGTGTGAAAAGGCCCTGTAAGTGAAACGACATGGTCATTGAGAATGCCACTATATTTCAAACTAGTTTTTAAGGGCTTTTCTGCTTTGGCTGCTAGAGCATTGCTATGTGGTTTCTAGGAGAGTTTTTGTGCATTTCTGGGTGATTGCTAGGTTGTTGCATACAGGCCCAACTCCGGTCGCTTCTTAAATATAAGACTTTGTTGTTGTTTTGTCGCCAAATATATAGATACGATTTGTGGCATCATTCATGACTGTTATTACTTTCTGCTTTTTCAACCAAATATTACAATTCTTTCATGTTGTTCTAAACCTGTGGAACACAAAAGACATTCAGGAGAATGAATCAGTATTTTTTTGCCCATACATTAAAATTCAGTGGGGGGTTCAGTGTTGTTTAGTGTTAAAATATCCCTTTATTGTGGCTTGCATGAGTGATCGTGCAAACACCCATTCATATTGTAAAATATTATTTAGGCCAAACTGCTAGAGGGAAATACCTGTATTCTCACAACAAATAATGTAACAGGTATCTAGTGTAAATCTGAATTCTGGTTGTTTCTATGAAGAAGAAAAAAAATAGTAACACTTTCTATGTAGGCTGTATTTCTAATGCATTATAAGGGTATTCTTAAGGCATTATAATGCATACATACTGCCTTATGTATGATGACTTAAAATAACACACAATGAACACGTTATATCCACTTAAAGGGATACTCCACCCAAAAATTTTGTCATTAATCACCATGTCATTCCAAACCCGTAAAAGCTTTGTTTGTCTTCGGGACTTAAGATATTTTGGATGAAAACCGGGAGGCTTGTGACTGTTCCATTGACTGCCAAGTAAATTACACTGTCAAGGTCCAGAAAAGTATGAAAGACATCGTCAGAATAGTCCATCTGCCATCAGTGGTTCAACCGTAACGTTATGAAGCGACAAGAATACTTTTTGTATGCGAAGAAAACAAAAATAACGACGACGTCACACGGATGCTCTGTTTTCGTTTAAACCAAAGCATAAATACACGTAGAAAACGTATCCGTGTGTCGCGGCTGACACAGAAGAGCGTACGCTGCTTGCGTTCAGCGGTTATTCTCCAAAATGGTGCTACGGTGATGCGGAGAGACACAGAGGAGACGAATTGTTGAATAAAGTCGTTATTTTTGTTTTCTTCGCGTACAAAAAGTATTCTCGTCGCTTCATAACGTTACGGTTGAACCACTGATGGCAGATGGACTATTCTGACGATGTCTTTCATACTTTTCTGGACCTTGACGGTGTAAGTTACTTTGGAGGCTTGTGACTGCCGGTTTTCATCCAAAATATCTTAAATTGTGTTCCGAAGACGAACGAAGCTTTTACGGGTTTGGAACGACATGGTGATTAATGACAATTTTCTTTTTTAATGTATTATAAGTGTTATATCTAGACATAGAAATCTTGTAAACATCCAAAGTCTTTATAATGTGGTCATAATATGTATATTTGTCTGCTATAAATAAATAAATACAAATGGAATCTTCTTTAAACAGCCATGAATGGGAACACGAACACGGCTCAACCAATCAGAATCAAGGACCGGAAACTATCTGTTTTATAACAAGTGTTTTGCTCACTGTTAGTCAATGCATTAAATAATGTTTAACTAATGGAACCTTACTGTAAAGTGTTACTGTTTTTTATGTATATAAGGCATTACGCTAGCATTATAATTGAATGCCCTTGTAATGCATTATCAATACAGGCTTCATAGGAAAGTGTCACCAAAAAGAATCTTAGATGTACATCAAAAAGCCCAAATCGGAATAATTCTCCCTTCAATTTTGAATTTCAAAGAAAAGACGGACCGCATCAACAACAGAGGCCAGAGCTGCGGTGGTGTGTGATCAGAACAATAGTTGATGCTGCATTAACACATTACAAACACGCACACTCCACCTCACGCTCACCAACCCCCACATTACACGCTCAACTCAACACACACTGCAGTCCCAGAGGAAACAGCCTGCATCTCCTGCGTGCCGAGTCCGTGCCTCTAATGTAAGAATCATCTCCTCCAGAAGCACTCCATACGCCCACACGGAGATGCTTTTCCCTCTGCATGCATCCCATTACTCCAAACACCTTCTGCAAAGCTGCTTTAATCGGTAACATGAACGGCAACCAGCATACGAATAAAACCAGGTTTTATGCTTTCAAGTGCCAGTGCAACACGATACAGTGTTCTGGAAGGTTGATGAGGTGTTGCTATCGTCTTCATAATTGTTGTAAGCGTGTTGCTATGTGGTTGCTGGAGGGCCAAGTCTCCGATATTTCGACCTGTTTTATCGAGTCGTATCTCTCGTAAAAGTAACGCCTGATTTGGCAAATTGACCTTCTGATAATAATGTTTCCAGGTCCAAATCTCTACTCCATTTCAACAGCAGTGTATATTATTTTATACCTGTAAGCTAAACTTCTCAAACTCAATGTTTGAATGATTCAGAAAAGATGAATCACTCTCTGGCCAATTTTGATTTTGGAGATCAAGGTTAGAACCATGATTTATGGGTATTACTACAGCACACAGTGAGTGTACATTAGTAGTGGTGAAAATAGGTTGTTTCATTAAGATACAAATTGACATTGATTTTCTAAACCAGCGATACAATATTTGCAGACACCTGCTGCAATATGATTACATTTTGATAACATTCAGGGGCCTGCGATTGATGTATTGATATTATGTACCTATTTTACGCAACCAGTTACAATTTCTTTAACTCACAAATGCAACCAAAATATAACATGGACATTTAATTGAACTCCTGTATCTAACTGGACATCAATCCACACAAGATCATCAATCGTCTGATGACAGCTCTTCATTGGCTTGAACAATGACAAGTCTTTCAGTCTTCTATGCTCTTGTATCCCTATTAGGACACAGACAACAAAATAAGGTACTCCAGTTGTTCAAAAAATACATTTATACAGAAAAAGAAATCTTTTTATGCATTGCATAGTCATTTGATCAATGCATCCATTTTTTTTTTCTTCTAAAATCCTTATAGGGATATAGTTGACCCAAAAATGAATGTCGACATGTAGGCTACTCGGCACCCTCATGTCATTCCAAACCTCTGTGACTTTCTGCTAAACACAAACAAAAGATATTTTGAAGAATGTTGGTAACCAAACCGTTCTAATGACTCTTAATTTCCATTGTAAACTCCTGAAAATAAAGGTTATTTTTTTGCCATCAATGGTTCCATGAAGAACCTTTAACATCCATGCACTCTTAAATATAAGGCTTTCAAAGGATGTTTTTGCAGCAGTGCCATAGAAGAACCATTTTGGGTTCCACAAAGAACATTTCGGTGAACAGTTCTTAGAGGAACCACGATTTTCTTTCTTTTTAATAATCTAAAGAACCTTTTTTGCAAGGCAAATTTTTTGCAATGGAACGGTTCTATGGAACCATCAATGCCAATAAAAAAACTTTACTTTTTGAGAGCGTGTAATCTTTCCATTCCACAAAAGGTTCTCTTTAGTGGAAAAAGGTTTTTTAGAACCAAAAGTAGTTCTTTTATGGCATCGTTGTGAAAACTCTTTGTTGGAACCGTTGTTTTTAAGAGTGTATGTACAAAAAAAGAAAATCTGAGACATTGGTCAAAAGAAGAACGAATGGAATGACATGAAGCTGAGTAAATAATGACCAAATTTTCATTTTTGGATGAACTATCTCATAACTCTATATAAGCAGTAGTAACAGTGATGTTTGCCTCTGATCAAGGCAGCTGATAAAAACTATTAGACCAAGTTCAAAGTGGACTACAATCTGAGGGGCCGTTTACACGACAACGTTTTCAGCCAAAAACAGTCAACTTTTTATGCGTTTTGCCTGTTCGTTTACACGACAACGGCGTTTTGGGGACTGAAAACGCATATTTTTGAAAACGGGTTTCAAAGTGGATGTTTTTGAAAACGGCACCGTTATCATTTCCGTGTAAACACCCCATACGGGAATCTTTGAAAGTGGTGACGTCAGGCGTAGGTATGTAGACATGCGCAGTACGTGTCGATTTTAAAGGCAAGCACGAACAAACATACACAACAATGGCGGAGTACATGGTACTGTTGTTGCTGCTCAAGAGTTTGCTAACACTTCTTCAGCAAAGTGTGGATTTACTTCACCAATATTACAACCAACAGAGGAGACGCATCTTATACAACATATAATCGTCACTTCCCTACAGGTACTGTTTACTAACAAGGTGACAGCGCCAACTACTGGCCTGGCATACGTAATACAGCGTTTTTAGCCGTTTTCGCCGGATATGTGTAAACGCTAATCGTTTTGAAAACGTTGTCGTGTATACTGAAACTTTTTAAAAACGCGAGGGAAAAACTTTTCCGTTTTTGACTACATCATCGTTGTCGTGTAAACGTAGCCTGATTTTATAATTTCATTGTGTAGAACTTCAGCAAGCTTTAGTCTACATTTGAGCTCCACCACATGTTGTTTTCCCATCTGAAAAACAACAGCCGACGGATGTAATATTTTACATCAACTACTAATCACCAAAGGTTGTCAAGAGTTTGCACCCCATACTTTCCCAGCATCCTCAGATGGTTTCAAAGGGTGTTTGGGAGTATCTACAAGGACAGAAGACTTGCATGAGGGATATCTGCGTTAAACTATTAACGGCTACAACAGAGCGGCTTCACGGCAGTCAGCCTGTGATTGATGTAAGCGCGTTTCCCATCCCCCTCTGCCAGTTCTGTCTGTACATCTGTCTCTCCACCCTCCCTCCGTCTTCTCCTCGCTCCCCCCTCTGTGTGCCACTGTGATGTTATCTCAGAGTCTGTGTGTCAGGCGGTGACGCAGTGTCTGTCTGAATCCAGACAAAGAGACAAACTCATCAGCCAACAAACACAAGAGAAAGGCTGAAGTTAGTGGAGGGGGTGGGTGGGAACAAAACAGACAAAAAGAGACAAACTTAACTCGGATGCCAAACAATGAGAGCACTCCTGAATTCAAACCATCCCACAGCCTTTACAAAACCACCAACCCAACAGAAAACAGTACAAATCCTGAGAACGGGCAGGGGACGGGGCCCTAGCACGCCGTCTTGTTTGGTGGGCTGGAAGAATAGTCATAGACGGACATCAGATAAACCCAGACAAGCAATTCAGGCCTCACTTTGCCTAATTGACAAAAGCCAGGCATGATGGAAGAACAAGATCAGTCATACACGTTCCCATGGAGTAACGTTTCCCATAGTGCGCCCCACTGTGTCTGCTAGAGTCCCTATTTAATAATAGTTTAAAAATAGATTGAGTAACATGTGTATTCTGTATATTTATTATGCATATATAAATACACACACATACAGTATATATTTTGAAAATGTTTACATGTATATATTTATTAATTTAATTTATTTTACAGTAGATACTGGAAACTATACAAAAAAAATGGAGTAGGATTTGCTTTTAAACTATTTTTGCTAATTAATTTCACAAAATATTACAAAGAAACAGCAAGTAACACATTTTTTGGCACATGGCACGCAGGGTAACACTGTATAACTCGGACTACTCATTCAGGAAACCGGTTTCTTACATTAATGTGAAAGTGTTCTGTCACTCCACTGTCTCTACAATAAAATAATCTTAAAAATTATATAAAGTTAAAATCAATTTCTTGTCCATGTATTTATTCATTGGTAAGTAACTGTGTGATAAGCAATATAATGTAAGTCTGACAGTCAAACTAGAGGAATATTTATAATGAATGACTTTTATCTCTTACATTTAAATATTTTATTTTGTGCATTACTACAAAAGATATGAGTTAAGATCTTTATGTTCCCACTTATGAAATGATGAAAATGAGTGAGTGAAAATTAAAAAAAAAAGAAAAGTAGCGAAAAAGCGATATTTTTGCATAGATGGATGGATGGACAGATGGATGGATGGATAGATGGACAGCTGGATAGATAGATAGATAGATAGATGGATTGATAGATGATGGATGGGTAGATAGATGGACAGCTGGATAGATAGATGGATGGATGGATAGATGGATAGATAGATAGATGGACAGCTGGATAGATAGATGGATGGATGGATAGATAGATAGATGATGGATGGTAGATAGGTAGATAGATGGATGGATGGATGGATGGATGAATGATGGATGGGTAGATAGGTAGGTAGATAGATGGATAGATAGATAGATAGATAGATGGGTGGATGGATGGATGGGTAGATAGATGGATGGATGTGTAGATAGATGGATGGATGTGTAGATAGATGGATAGACAGATAAACAGATAGATAGATAGATAGATAGATGGATGGGTGGATGATAAGATAGATGGATAGATGGGTAGATAGATGATAGATAGATAGATGATGGATGGATGGATGAATGGATGATAGATAGATAGATAGATGGTAGATAGATAGATAGATAGATAGATAGATAGATAGATAGATAGATAGATAGATAGATAGATAGATAGATAGAGATGATGGATGGATGGATGGATGATAGATAGATAGATGATAGATAGATGATGGATGGATGATAGATAGATAGATGGGTAGATGATGGATGGGTAGATGGATGGATGGATGGATGGATGGGTAGATAGATAGATAGATAGATGGATGGGTGGATGATAAGAGATAGATAGATGGGTAGATAGATGATAGATAGATAGATGATGGATGGATGGATGATAGATGGGTAGATATATGATAGATAGATAGATAGATAGATAGATAGATAGATAGATGGGTAGATAGATGATGGATGGATGGATAATAGATGATGGATGGGTAGATGGATGAATGGACGGATGGATGGATGATAGATAGATAGATGATGGATGGGTAGATAGATAGGTAGATAGATAGATGATGGATGGATGGATGGATGGATGATAGATAGATGATGGATGATAGATGGATGGACGGATGATAGATGGATGGACGGATGATAGATAGATAGATGATGGATGATGGATGGATGATAGATAGATGGATGGATGGATGGATATAGATAGACAGATAGATAGATAGATGGATATCTCTATAGGCAAGCCAATTAGGAATTATTGTCTATTCTCTATAACAGAATTCAAGTTATCAAACATTATAGATGTGCGGTAGAAAATCTTTTTTCTTTTAGTTCTTGAAAGCACGTCCAGAAAAAGTCAATCAATCAATCAAGTAAAGATCATGTTCCATGAAGATTTTTTTTTAGAAAATAAAATAAAACTTTTTATATGTGACTACTTCTCAGTCACTCAAATGCAATAATTAGGGCTATAATAACATGCTTGGTAGGGCTACTGTTTGTTACTGTATGGCAAACTATTATTGTGAAGAGTGTAAGCAATTCTTGATTTTCTTTTAGATTCTGCAGAGGTGTATTTTAGGCTTCACTGAAAACAATGAATAAGCTAACTGAAACAATGAGGATAGTGACTAGGCAATACCATAGTATAAAGTGTGCCATTTTACCTGAAATCTGCAGTCAAGAAAAATAAAAAAGATGTCCCGGCGAGTAAATTGCAACTGACTTGACACAGACAACTTACTTTAAAAAGAATATGCACAAAACACGAGTACTTTTCTTAACCCTCGTAAGACCTTTTGGACATTTTTGTCCTTTTCAGTTTAGTTTTTTTGATCATTTTGTCTGTGTTATTGCCAACTGCATAAATTTTGGCACAGGTGTGTATTTTTATTGGAATTTTACTATTTCACTTCCATTTCCTTTAATAAATCTGTTTTGCACTAGGTACAAAAAAATTGTTCCTCTCAGGACCTTAAGGACAAACATGTCCATTAAAACTGCTATTTTTAATCGAATGCAATTTTTGTTGATAGGCTTTCATTATATTGGCAAGGCTTTCAAATTAAATTTTTGACTATTTTTTTACCAGATGGTGCCATTTCTTTCAGGTTTGGCCTATAAAGAAAATACTCGCTTTATTTCTGTTTTCTGCTTCTGCATATTATAGAGCCAGTTCGATAAATAATGCAGCTATAATTGTGTTGGTGTGGATGTCAGAGTGTGGTTTGTATGTGCGTCATAAAAAATAAAAAAAAATAGTGTGTGTTCTTGTAATATCTGAGAGAGAAAAACTCTACTGCAAATCACAAATCCAACCACTGTGCGCACCAGCAGAGTTTCGCTGGCATCTATTGGGGAAAATTTGGTACTGCGCCCAAACAAAATCTTACTGAAAGCTCATTTTTTGAGATATCAACCTCAAATTTGTAATACAACTTGTTCAGATTTATGGCTTTGAGTTTCTAGCAGGTATGGAGTTCAACATGTTTCATAAAATATATATTTGATATAAAACATCGTTCATAAATCATTTTCATAAACCTAAACATCTAGAACTTTTTTTTTGGTTTCACTTTTTAAACTTTTTATTTCAGCAATAATCTGCCATGGGTCTTCTTTAAAATGAGACCAAACTTAACTCTGTGCTCACAAGCTTCAGATTTTGATGACAGTTTTTTGACATGGACATTTTTGTCCACTGCGGACCTATGTGTAACTTTTTTTAAGTGACGCACAAGGGTTAAATGAATACGAAATTTAAATGGAAAATAGGAGATGCAAACAATTAGAATGAAGAAAGACTGTAATCATTGCTAATAATTCTTAATATAATTATTTATAGGCTAATTAAATCTAATAAAATGTTATTATAATAATTATTATATAGAAAGATGCTGTAATAAACAAGCTCAATTCAGTTGATTCTCTTCACATACATAATCTATGGGGAAGTCGTGGCCTAATGGTTAGAGAGTCGGACTCATAACCCAAAGGTTGTGGGTTCGAGTCTCGTACCAGCAGGGATTGTAGGTGGGGGGAGGGAATGTACAGCGCTCTCTTCCACCTTCAGTACCACGACTGAGCCCCTAACTGCTCCCCGGGCGCCGCAGCATAAATGGCTGCCCACTGCTCCGGGTGTGTGTTCACGGTGTGTGTGTGTTCACTGCTGTGTGTGTGCACTTTGGATGGTTAAATGCAGAGCACTAATTCCTAGTATGGGTCACCATACTTGGCCACATGTCACGTCACTCACTCACTCACTCACATGAGATGCATAGGTAGAAAAACAGAGACACATACAAAAGATAATAGATAGGCCTAATTAATAGCAGAATAATTTGCCTTGGCTTCAGAGCATTGACAATGTAAAGGCCAATTATTTGACTTTGGAAACAATATGCTGGCTTTATAATAGCATGCTTTATTTTCTCACACAATATGTGCTGTGAAAAAGCAGTTTTTTATATTTTAGGAAGATGGGTCATCCTATTTGGGGGTCCTTGGCATCAATCCGTGTTCTAGCTGGACACCGAATTATTACTATTTATATTCCAGGTGATCTTTGAATAGTTTTTGAATTGTTTTAGAAAAACAATTATGATATATTATACAATACAACATAATATTAGCCTATTACAAGATTAACTATTTTACAATATGAAAGCAATTATTTGACTTTGGAAACAACTTGCTGTCTTGATAATATCATGGTTAATTTTCTCACACAATATAAATGTTTTTTTCCCCTCTTTATTATTAGGAAGATAGCTAGGTCATCATATTTGGGGGTCCTTGGCATCAGATGCTGTTCTGTAAGGACTGATCATTGCAACACTTGTTAGAAACCTCTGTAGTGCCAAACTTCACCGCAGATGTACTCCTCAGCCCGACCGAGCGACGCATGGCTCACTAAAGAGATCCAGTTTAGTATGGAGCCAGATCGGCCTCAAAAATAATACATTTATAAAACAAAATTCATAAATTTACATTTACAAAATCCAATTCGTACGTTCAAAATAAGACAGCAGGCTAACCGGGTAGCTGTATTTTGTGCGAACGATATAAATCATAATGTGATTTTGTAGAAATTGTAATCAGGTGCTAAAAAAAAAAAAAAAAGAGTACCCATTAAAATGTCTTTACATCAAGGACCCGATCATAGAAACAATGCACAGTACAAGCGCAGCGTTGAGCTTCTTGAGTCTGTTCAGTAAAGAGCGTTTTGATTGGTGGATTAAAAGCTCACCGCGATTGGCTGAACGGAACATCCTCCAAAAAAAGATATTTATGAATCTTAACCTGCCAGGAAGGTCTCAAAAATACCACACACAAATTCAAAGCAGTCCACGCATGTGTGATGATTTGCAAATGCAGATTCAACGATCCATAAATACATGTAACATCATTCATAAACGTGTGATGAAAATTAATTCAAGAACTTGATATATACATATTTGTGTAAACATTTTAAATGTATTTAGGTAAGATGCTTTTGTGTGAGCATTTGGGGAAATATGTATGCTTTTACTTCTGTATTTATGAATTGTGTTTTGAAATGTAAATTGTGCTGTGCATTTAAATGAATTTTGTTTAATAAATGTATTATTTTTGAGGCCGATCTGGCTCCATAGTTTAGTGACTCCCGAAGGAAGTGCCTCAACACTGACTGCCACGAGGTGAACCGCAGCACGCCTCTTTGGGCAAGTCTTCCGCCGGATTGACACGTAGACTAGCGTTAAAGCACAACTACACTCCTCTGACATAATACGAGTAAAAACGTGCATAGTATCACAAGTCTCCCCGCGAACATATCTTGGGATTTATATAACGAGGTGGCTAGAGCCTCTTGTTATATGTGACCCTGGAGCACAAAACCAGTCATAAATAGCATGGGGTGTATTTGTGCACAATACATTTTATGGATCAAAATGATCAATTTTTCTTTAATGCCAAAAATCATTAGGATATTAAGTAAAGATCATGTTCCATTTAGATGTTTAGTAAATTTCCTACTCTAAATATATAAAAACTTAATTTTTGATCAGTAGTAATATGCATAGCTAAGAACTTCATTTGGACTACTTTAAAGGCGATTGTCTCAATATTTAATTTTTTTTTCCCTCAGATTTTCAAATAGTTGCATCTCAGCCAAATGTCGTCCTATCCTAACAGAGCTTATGTATTCGGCTTTCAGATGATGTCTAAATCTCAATTTAAAAAAAGTGACCCTTATGACTGCTTTTTGTGCTCCGGGTTCAATAAACCACGTCTATGCACGCCAATCTGACCGCATTTTTAAACTCGTATTCTCTTTTTAACGCATGAACGCGGTAATAAATGTTGGCGATGCTCATAAACACAAGCTCACAGCATCAATCACTACTAGATTCTAGAGCGGGTCGCACCTTCTTACATCCGCATTTGAAGTTCTCTGACCATCAGTCATGTATCCCTCCGCCTGCGGTAGAAGTGCTGAGGCTGGGGCCGCCGCCATTTTGAATGTCTGGTCCGTTCCTCCTTCCGTCGATTGAGAAGATTGCGCTTGTTTTCTGGTATCATAACGGCTGGTGAGTGGGAGCTAAACGACTAAACGACTTCGTATAAGACAGTTGAGCTCGGCGCTGTCAAGCGCTGTCAAATTCATTCGCGTTGACGCTGGGCTGCATAGTGGAGCGCACAGGCTAATGCTAAAGCCTGTGCACCGGGACGCTGTCATAAGCTGGGGCGCTAACGGGCGCTCAACTATCAGTCGAGCTGTAACGTTACTTCCACGGGCGGCGTGAAATCACAGTTAGACTGTGAACGTTTCAATGGGTTTAAGGTAGAGGTGTGTGTTTAATCCTCCGTCAAATCGACGCTCGATTTGAGGCCCGACTAGACTCCAGTCAGTTAGCAACGGACACAACGCAGCACTTCATTCACCGACATTACGGAGGAATAACAGAGGTATTTATTGCAATTCAAAGGGCTTAGAAACGAGTATTAATACTCGTGAAGAGAACTGAAATGCACTTGTGTTTTACCACAGCGTAACGTCCACCCATCTCACTGTTTATCATTTAGCTTAGCACTAATGGCTTGACGTTATAGCGCAAGGGGATGGGTCCAGAAACAGCATTCAGAGCCTTTAACAATCTCTCCTAATGCTACAGAATCAACAGTCCAGGTGGTGTATGAGGAAATGTTGTGGAGGTAAAGGTGAAGAATGAGAGGTGTGTGATGCCACTTGTGTGTTTTAGGCTTGTTTAGTCACCAGGTGGTTTCGAGGGAGATGTTCAGTCATTCTTGTTGTTGTGCTCTGTATAGTCCTCTATATATATATATCAGTGCTGGCTAAAATGGTGTCTGTTTGTCATGTCTTTACACCTGTTGGTTTGTGGTGGACGTATGAAAGGCGAGTTGGCATCTCTTCCTTGTGATTGTGGAGTAAGGTTACAGAAATAAAGGAAGTGAGCGTCTGTAAACGTGTGCTCACAGTCCCTGCTGCAGTTTGCATGATTCCTGGCTTAGATTTGCATTCTCTGACCACTGGAATTAGTTTAAAGCTGTAGGCCTAACTAACTACCTTTTTTTTCAATCAATAATTTTTTTTCGATTAGAAGATCATGTTCCATTTAGATGTTTAGTAAATTTCCTACTCTAAATATATAAAAACGTAATTTTTGATCAGTAGTAATATGCATAGCTAAGAACTTCATTTGGACTACTTTAAAGGCGATTGTCTCAATATTTAATTTTTTTCCCCCCTCAGATTTTCAAATAGTTGCATCTCAGCCAAATGTCGTCCTATCCTAACAGAGCTTATGTATTCGGCTTTCAGATGATGTCTAAATCTCAATTTAAAAAAAGTGACCCTTATGACTGCTTTTTGTGCTCCGGGTTCAATAAACCACGTCTATGCACGCCAATCTGACCGCATTTTTAAACTCGTATTCTCTTTTTAACGCATGAACGCGGTAATAAATGTTGGCGATGCTCATAAACACAAGCTCACAGCATCAATCACTACTAGATTCTAGAGCGGGTCGCACCTTCTTACATCCGCATTTGAAGTTCTCTGACCATCAGTCATGTATCCCTCCGCCTGCGGTAGAAGTGCTGAGGCTGGGGCCGCCGCCATTTTGAATGTCTGGTCCGTTCCTCCTTCCGTCGATTGAGAAGAGTGCGCTTGTTTTCTGGTATCATAACGGCTGGTGAGTGGGAGCTAAACGACTAAACGACTTCGTATAAGACAGTTGAGCTCGGCGCTGTTAAGCGCTGTCAAATTCATTCGCGTTGACGCTGGGCTGCATAGTGGAGCGCACAGGCTAATGCTAAAGCCTGTGCACCGGGACGCTGTCATAAGCTGGGGCGCTAACGGGCGCTCAACTATCAGTCGAGCTGTAACGTTACTTCCACGGGCGGCGTGAAATCACAGTTAGACTGTGAACGTTTCAATGGGTTTAAGGTAGAGGTGTGTGTTTAATCCTCCGTCAAATCGACGCTCGATTTGAGGCCCGACTAGACTCCAGTCAGTTAGCAACGGACACAACGCAGCACTTCATTCACCGACATTACGGAGGAATAACAGAGGTATTTATTGCAATTCAAAGGGCTTAGAAACGAGTATTAATACTCGTGAAGAGAACTGAAATGCACTTGTGTTTTACCACAGCGTAACGTCCACCCATCTCACTGTTTATCATTTAGCTTAGCACTAATGGCTTGACGTTATAGCGCAAGGGGATGGGTCCAGAAACAGCATTCAGAGCCTTTAACAATCTCTCCTAATGCTACAGAATCAACAGTCCAGGTGGTGTATGAGGAAATGTTGTGGAGGTAAAGGTGAAGAATGAGAGGTGTGTGATGCCACTTGTGTGTTTTAGGCTTGTTTAGTCACCAGGTGGTTTCGAGGGAGATGTTCAGTCATTCTTGTTGTTGTGCTCTGTATAGTCCTCTATATATATATATCAGTGCTGGCTAAAATGGTGTCTGTTTGTCATGTCTTTACACCTGTTGGTTTGTGGTGGACGTATGAAAGGCGAGTTGGCATCTCTTCCTTGTGATTGTGGAGTAAGGTTACAGAAATAAAGGAAGTGAGCGTCTGTAAACGTGTGCTCACAGTCCCTGCTGCAGTTTGCATGATTCCTGGCTTAGATTTGCATTCTCTGACCACTGGAATTAGTTTAAAGCTGTAGGCCTAACTAACTACCTTTTTTTTCAATCAATAATTTTTTTCGATTAGTTGAGTCATCTAGCAATTTCTTACAATTAACATATGTGACCCTGGAGCACAAAACCAGTCTTAAGTTGCTGGGGTATGTTTGTTTGCTCATAAACACACGCTCACAGCATCAATCACTACTAGATTCTAGAGCGGGTCGCACCTTCTTACATCCGCATTTGAAGTTCTCTGACCATCAGTCATGTATCCCTCCGCCTGCGGTAGAAGTGCTGAGGCTGGGGCCGCCGCCATTTTGAATGTCTGGTCCGTTCCTCCTTCCGTCGATTGAGAAGAGTGCGCTTGTTTTCTGGTATCATAACGGCTGGTGAGTGGGAGCTAAACGACTAAACGACTTCGTATAAGACAGTTGAGCTCGGCGCTGTTAAGCGCTGTCAAATTCATTCGCGTTGACGCTGGGCTGCATAGTGGAGCGCACAGGCTAATGCTAAAGCCTGTGCACCGGGACGCTGTCATAAGCTGGGGCGCTAACGGGCGCTCAACTATCAGTCGAGCTGTAACGTTACTTCCACGGGCGGCGTGAAATCACAGTTAGACTGTGAACGTTTCAATGGGTTTAAGGTAGAGGTGTGTGTTTAATCCTCCGTCAAATCGACGCTCGATTTGAGGCCCGACTAGACTCCAGTCAGTTAGCAACGGACACAACGCAGCACTTCATTCACCGACATTACGGAGGAATAACAGAGGTATTTATTGCAATTCAAAGGGCTTAGAAACGAGTATTAATACTCGTGAAGAGAACTGAAATGCACTTGTGTTTTACCACAGCGTAACGTCCACCCATCTCACTGTTTATCATTTAGCTTAGCACTAATGGCTTGACGTTATAGCGCAAGGGGATGGGTCCAGAAACAGCATTCAGAGCCTTTAACAATCTCTCCTAATGCTACAGAATCAACAGTCCAGGTGGTGTATGAGGAAATGTTGTGGAGGTAAAGGTGAAGAATGAGAGGTGTGTGATGCCACTTGTGTGTTTTAGGCTTGTTTAGTCACCAGGTGGTTTCGAGGGAGATGTTCAGTCATTCTTGTTGTTGTGCTCTGTATAGTCCTCTATATATATATATCAGTGCTGGCTAAAATGGTGTCTGTTTGTCATGTCTTTACACCTGTTGGTTTGTGGTGGACGTATGAAAGGCGAGTTGGCATCTCTTCCTTGTGATTGTGGAGTAAGGTTACAGAAATAAAGGAAGTGAGCGTCTGTAAACGTGTGCTCACAGTCCCTGCTGCAGTTTGCATGATTCCTGGCTTAGATTTGCATTCTCTGACCACTGGAATTAGTTTAAAGCTGTAGGCCTAACTAACTACCTTTTTTTTCAATCAATAATTTTTTTTCGATTAGTTGACTCATCTAGCAATTTCTTACAATTAACATATGTGACCCTGGAGCACAAAACCAGTCTTAAGTTGCTGGGGTATGTTTGTTGCAACAGCCAACTATACACTGTATGGGTCAAGATTATCTATTTTCTTTAATGACAAAAATCATTAGGATATTAAGTAAAGATCATGTTCCATGAAGATACTTTGTGAACTTCCTACCGTAAATATATCAGAACTTAATTTTTGATCAGTAATATGCATTGCTAAGAAGTTCATTTGGACAACTTTAAAGGCGATTTTCTCAATATTTAGATTTTCATTTTTTTTTTGCACCCTCATATTCCAGATTTGCAAATAGTTGCATCTCAGCCAAATTTTGTCATATCCTAACAAACCATACATCAATGGAAAGCATATTCACTCAGCTTTTTGAAGTTTCAATAAATGCGAAACGTCAGCCAGGAATTTTGTTAATGCTTTATTCAAATATTTTCTCATACAAATACTTGATATAGAAAATTACCAACACACAAAGTGTCAGGAATTAAAAGGCATATATCAGCAGTACAAATGACTGAGTTCACAGTCACTATTTGAGACTGACAGCAGCATTTGCTTACAGGTGTGAGTCTTGAAATGTTTTGTTCATTCAGCAGAGTATCAAAGTAACAAAGTATCTGCTTGAATATCTGTATCTGAATGAACAACCGTACTCTAAACTCGGGCAACTGTAGTGTCGGCATCATAATGATGTCCATAACACCAGGAAGTTTTGTCACTATTAGCAGCATGTTATTAAATAAATGAGGCCAATCGAGGCATAAGTTTATCAGTCAGATATTTTAAATAATTTCTTTAAATGCTTTGTAACTTTAAATGCAGAGCACACCCACGGCAGCTCCAGTAGATCTTCAGATGAGCACAGCTCATTTCTCCATCATACATCGGCTCTAAAGACGTCTTAGTATCTTCTTGTATCTATGAACTGTTGCTCTTAAACATCCCACTATATGATGAAAATCTCGGTTATAATGTTGACAGGTCATTTTTTCTTTACTGTGAATGATGGACACTTTGAGGCAAGTCGTTTTAACAGTTCTTTACACCTAAATAGTATCTTTCTCAAATTTTGTTCCACTCTTAAACTTTTTATTCTCCTGCTGCTTTTATCTTCCATCAATTTATTGTACACCTTTATGCAGAGCAATACTAATTACTGGGGCGGTCCTCCTATATTGATATATTACTAGTATTGATGCTACTAGTACTTTTTTTTTTTTTTTTACTGTTATTATTACTACAAAGTAATCCAATAGTGAGCTGTCTGTTTTTGGCGGTGGTTTTTCTACTCATTATTTGTTAGTGCTTTATTACTTAACTAGTAAGTGATGCACTGAAATGTCAGGAAATTAAGATATTCAACCAAAACAGCGAAAATATGGATTTTGCGTTTCAGCTGAAATGGTTTTGGAGGTCAGAAATCATTGTCTGAAACAGTTAGCACTTCTCCAATGATGTTTTGACTATGCCATCGTCTATTTCGTGCACACAATGTGGATGAGCCACAACAGGTAAACATCAGCAGTGTGGATGCACTTCACTGTGACCAAATATTATGCTAATATGTCGAATTTGTTTAGCTGAAATATCATGAGGCATCTGGTTCACTAAGACTGAGAACACGACACTCTGAACAGCATACAGTGTTCAATTCCCTTTATTTGACTTTATTTTGACTTGGTTTTTTGCTAAATGAAAACTTTAATTTTAGTTTTATTAAAAAAATGGTGCATTACTTCTAGTAAAACATTCATCTTCATCTAATACTTATTAGATTAATCATTACTGTGACTAATAAGGTAAGAAGTTTTTGTTATTTGTAGAGCATTTAAAATGCTTAGGCATAGGCCTATGTCCTGTTCTCTGATCTCATTTGCTGAGACTTTTTCTATTTAGTTTACATCATTGCTTAATGAAACTTGTTCTCCAGGTCATCTCCTTGAGGGGGTTTTGTCATTTTTTTTGCTTTTTTCCTAGTTGCTAAGCACAGCTTCCATGTGATCTCTCTGGAGGCAGGTGTGAGAGAAATCCTCGCTGTGTGTCGACACTGAGATCATGATATTTTCTTTTAATACCTGAATGTAACTCTCTCAGGCCCACAGTTTAAATGAAGAAAAACGGTTTAGTTTTCCATTATCGTAACCTGGCTCATTATTAGTGTTTATTTACATAGTGATTTGATTATCATGTTACTGTCCCAGATATGGTAAAATATTATTGTACAACAGCCACTTTTGTAGTTTTAGTCCATTCTTGTGTCATTTAGCTAAAAAGATTAAATTGTAGAGTCAGATTGTATCGGCAAACTCTTCTTTTAAACTGTCTATTCAAAGCAGAATAGCTTCCCCAGTGCAACAGATCTCCCTGCATCACCCGTTTACCAGAGTCTCCCCGAAGTTTGCAGTTATATGCCTTTGGCAGGAGACCCACAGTGCAACAATTCTCTTATTATCTGGGAATGAGAGGTATGGTCACGTAAAGCTGACCTTGGAGAAACTATTCTTGTTTTAAACTATAAAGCTACCCCACCTAAGGTCACCTTAATCCCTCTATTGTACCTCTTCTGTCTTCTAAGCAGTGAGCTATAAGAGGAAGAGCGTGTGTATGAAAAGCAGTCCTGCTTCTTTCTGAACATTGTAGTTGAATAGCATGCTTCCTTTCACTGTCAAGGTGGATCATGCGGCCTCGCGTGATTCAGTGGCTAGGTGTGTGTAGTCATGCTTTCTTAATGTCGTAAAGGGGAGTTCCTCATTCGTTCAACTGTAAAGGTTATGGCAGTACTGATGTCTCAATATTGGATGCTGAATCACAAGCTGTCATGAAGCTGATGATCTGCTTGTACACGGCCATGGTTCACAGTGTTTGGATGCCAGCTCGTTGGATGTGGAAAACCCATCTTGTGTTTCTCTGTCTTGAACGCAGTCTGCCATTGCATTTTAAAACCAGGGAGAGTAGCTCAGTGGCAGGAGCCTTACCGGGAATAGGAAGCACTTTCTTGTCTCGCACTTGTTCCCTTGATTGAGCCGTCTGAACAGCATCATATCCAGGAGTAGGCGTTAATTTAATCTACTCTGTGCAGTGCAAACTACGAAAAATGCAGCCAATTCAATGTAGCTCTATCATAGTTCTGCAATGGCAGGCATATTTTGATAAGAGTCCCACTCTTAAACTTTCAGATGGTTTATTCTACTACTTTTATCTTCATAGATTTACAGTACACTTTTTATCCAAAGCAGCACTAATTAGTGGGGAAGTCCACCAGGAGCGATATGTCCTTATGTGCTGTTAAGTGTACAAAGCAGTAGGGTTTTCTGAGTAACTCTGTAGTTGTGAGATTTCGTACTGCGGTATCACTCTACTACATTGCCTTAAAGTGTTAGTGCACCCAAAATTAAAGAAATGCAGTCATTTACTCACCCTCATGTTGTTTCAAGCCTGTTTGCATTTTGTCAGTGACAAATAAAATATATTTTGAAGAAGTTTTTGGACCCCATTAACTTTCATTGTGTTGACCGAAAATAATTAGATGTTTTCCAAATTATTTTCTTTTGTGCGCAACGTTTGAAACTACATGAGGGCAAGTCGATTTTTTGTTTATTTTGTTTTTGGGTGACCTATAGCTTGATTAATCATCTTGACTGTGTCAAATCACTACCTGTGTTATACAATGGGTCCTTCTGGTCCGGGTTTCTTATTGGTAAATGCAACGTACCAGCAGAATGACACCCTTTGACTGACTATTTTTAACAGTATAGCAAACCTATTCAATGGACTTTGCTTGCATAATTTTAATGTCTTACAAAATCGTAAATCGATTTTAATTGACTTAAGCAAATAATGTACCAGTTATTTCTCTGCAATTTTTGCTTTCCTTTTTGATTGTGATTGTATGCAGGCTGCCTGTGCAGATACCCCCCCATCCAGAAGTTTATAAGAACACTCTTGTTTGCAGCTTAAGTTAAGCCAGGGCTGCTAATTGCCTTTAGCCTGCATGTCATCTGCATGGAGAGGTTTGCTAATGGTAACATAGTACCAAGTAAGCTGAAGAGGCACTTAGGCCCCGTCCACATGGAGACGCATTTAGCTGTATACGCATAAATACGATATTTTGTATCGTATAGGCGTTTCGTCCACACAGATCCGGCGTTTTGGGAGAGTGAAACCGATATTTTTTTTAAACCGGGTCCCAGAGTGGATAAATCTGAAAACGTGTATCTCTGTGGCAGAATTACAGCGCCACACGCTGGTCTGGCATGTATACTACATCGTTTTGTGTCAGTTTCGTGGTTTCATGTGGACGCAGATATTTCTTGAGAGGAGGGGGAAAAAAAGATTGGATAGGGAAAGCTCTGGCTTCGTGTGAACGTAGCCTAAGAAATGAACTCTCCTTTCCTCAAAGAAAGAAGACTTGACTTTCATCGAACTGGCAGAATACCAAGAACTGTGTGAAGGCATCTGACATAATACAAAAGGCTAGTTACTTATTGCTGGAGCTTAGTTTTTGTTATTTGTAGAGCATTTAAAATGCTTAGGCATAGGCCTATGTCCTGTTCTCTGATCTCATTTGCTGAGACTTTTTCTATTTAGTTTACATCATTGCTTAATGAAACTTGTTCTCCAGGTCATCTCCTTGAGGGGGTTTTGTCATTTTTTTGCTTTTTTCCTAGTTGCTAAGCACAGCTTCCATGTGATCAGCCGTGTCTCTCTGGAGGCAGGTGTGAGAGAAATCCTCGCTGTGTGTCGACACTGAGATCATGATATTTTCTTTTAATACCTGAATGTAACTCTCTCAGGCCCACAGTTTAAATGAAGAAAAACGGTTTAGTTTTCCATTATCGTAACCTGGCTCATTATTAGTGTTTATTTACATAGTGATTTGATTATCATGTTACTGTCCCAGATATGGTAAAATATTATTGTACAACAGCCACTTTTGTAGTTTTAGTCCATTCTTGTGTCATTTAGCTAAAAAGATTAAATTGTAGAGTCAGATTGTATCGGCAAACTCTTCTTTTAAACTGTCTATTCAAAGCAGAATAGCTTCCCCAGTGCAACAGATCTCCCTACATCACCCGTTTACCAGAGTCTCCCCGAAGTTTGCAGTTATATGCCTTTGGCAGGAGACCCACAGTGCAACAATGCTCTTATTATCTGGGAATGAGAGGTATGGTCACGTAAAGCTGACCTTGGAGAAACTATTCTTGTTTTAAACTATAAAGCTACCCCACCTAAGGTCACCTTAATCCCTCTATTGTACCTCTTCTGTCTTCTAAGCAGTGAGCTATAAGAGGAAGAGCGTGTGTATGAAAAGCAGTCCTGCTTCTTTCTGAACATTGTAGTTGAATAGCATGCTTCCTTTCACTGTCAAGGTGGATCATGCGGCCTCGCGTGATTCAGTGGCTAGGTGTGTGTAGTCATGCTTTCTTAATGTCGTAAAGGGGAGTTCCTCATTCGTTCAACTGTAAAGGTTATGGCAGTACTGATGTCTCAATATTGGATGCTGAATCACAAGCTGTCATGAAGCTGATGATCTGCTTGTACACGGCCATGGTTCACAGTGTTTGGATGCCAGCTCGTTGGATGTGGAAAACCCATCTTGTGTTTCTCTGTCTTGAACGCAGTCTGCCATTGCATTTTAAAACCAGGGAGAGTAGCTCAGTGGCAGGAGCCTTACCGGGAATAGGAAGCACTTTCTTGTCTCGCACTTGTTCCCTTGATTGAGCCATCTGAACAGCATCATATCCAGGAGTAGGCGTTAATTTAATCTACTCTGTGCAGTGCAAACTACGAAAAATGCAGCCAATTCAATGTAGCTCTATCATAGTTCTGCAATGGCAGGCATATTTTGATAAGAGTCCCACTCTTAAACTTTCAGATGGTTTATTCTACTACTTTTATCTTCATAGATTTACAGTACACTTTTTATCCAAAGCAGCACTAATTAGTGGGGAAGTCCACCAGGAGCGATATGTCCTTATGTGCTGTTAAGTGTACAAAGCAGTAGGGTTTTCTGAGTAACTCTGTAGTTGTGAGATTTCGTACTGCGGTATCACTCTACTACATTGCCTTAAAGTGTTAGTGCACCCAAAATTAAAGAAATGCAGTCATTTACTCACCCTCATGTTGTTTCAAGCCTGTTTGCATTTTGTCAGTGACAAATAAAATATATTTTGAAGAAGTTTTTGGACCCCATTAACTTTCATTGTGTTGACCGAAAATAATTAGATGTTTTCCAAATTATTTTCTTTTGTGCGCAACGTTTGAAACTACATGAGGGCAAGTCGATTTTTTGTTTATTTTGTTTTTGGGTGACCTATAGCTTGATTAATCATCTTGACTGTGTCAAATCACTACCTGTGTTATACAATGGGTCCTTCTGGTCCGGGTTTCTTATTGGTAAATGCAACGTACCAGCAGAATGACACCCTTTGACTGACTATTTTTAACAGTATAGCAAACCTATTCAATGGACTTTGCTTGCATAATTTTAATGTCTTACAAAATCGTAAATCGATTTTAATTGACTTAAGCAAATAATGTACCAGTTATTTCTCTGCAATTTTTGCTTTCCTTTTTGATTGTGATTGTATGCAGGCTGCCTGTGCAGATACCCCCCCATCCAGAAGTTTATAAGAACACTCTTGTTTGCAGCTTAAGTTAAGCCAGGGCTGCTAATTGCCTTTAGCCTGCATGTCATCTGCATGGAGAGGTTTGCTAATGGTAACATAGTACCAAGTAAGCTGAAGAGGCACTTAGGCCCCGTCCACATGGAGACGCATTTAGCTGTATACGCATAAATACGATATTTTGTATCGTATAGGCGTTTCGTCCACACAGATCCGGCGTTTTGGGAGAGTGAAACCGATATTTTTTTTAAACCGGGTCCCAGAGTGGATAAATCTGAAAACGTGTATCTCTGTGGCAGAATTACAGCGCCACACGCTGGTCTGGCATGTATACTACATCGTTTTGTGTCAGTTTCGTGGTTTCATGTGGACGCAGATATTTCTTGAGAGGAGGGGGAAAAAAAGATTGGATAGGGAAAGCTCTGGCTTCGTGTGAACGTAGCCTAAGAAATGAACTCTCCTTTCCTCAATATTTTTTTTATTGAATGGGGAATGTACAAAACTGCATATTTAAAAAATCAGCTAGTGCGTTGCTTGAATGTCTAGTCAACTAATTGGCCTTAAAGTCCGCGTGAACCGGAAGTTGCTGCCGAATTTATTTCAGTGTAGTGACGTATTTCCAGCTGAAACGGAGTATTGAATGAAGGGCATGGTTTTATTTTTGCGCTCCTCCTCTGTCTCTCACTCATAGCAATCTAAGTGTTTAAGGGTGTGTTTAAGGATATTCTGCCCAAGCCGTCAAACTGACGTCATCAGAAAAGGAATGCCATTCCAGAGTGGAAGTAAATGTTCAGATTTTGATTAAGTTTAGTGTGAAAACTGTATTGCAGGCATTGCATCCTGTCAACATCTTAAACATACATTATACATCATATTAGTAATATATAAAATATACTAGTGCTGGGCAATAAACGATATTGTATTGTATATATTGTATAATTTATGTCTAGCAACGATGAAGCTCTGAACATTTTTAGTCGATATAGATTCATCTAACAGCGGATCTCAGCAGGAAAAAAATACAACAGTCCAGTCAGTGCATGTCATTAATAAGTCTACATGTTCTGCATATCTCTGTGTGAATGAGTGGCGTAGTTTTGTCTACTTCACGAACTCTGACGTTTTCAGCACATGAACTTCATCTCCAGAGCTGCTCTGAAAGTCACTTCACAAGTTTTTCACGGGTTCATTTGAGAAAAACTACCACTTAAAACTGTGAATTTGTTTCATGTTCACTTGATCTTATGTTGCTCTGGCAAATGCAAGCATTGTATAAATCATCATTTGTCTTGGCAGATATATTGGCACTGCTGTGACACTCCACTGGCTGACACTGTGCTTTCATTACAGAGGATGCCAGCTCCGATCAGACTGCGGGAGCTGATCCGGACAATCCGGACGGCTCGAACCCAGGCCGAGGAGCGAGAGATGATCCAGAAAGAGTGTGCTGCCATTAGGTCATCCTTTAGAGAAGAGGACAACACATACCGCTGTAGAAATGTGGCTAAGCTGCTTTATATGCACATGTTGGGCTACCCGGCACACTTTGGCCAGGTGAGAAAACAGTATTTCAGAAATTACAGGAATCTTTAAAAGGGCTGTTCACTTTAAACAGACAGAATTTTGCAGTGTTTGATGGGCAAAATCTCATTTTCAGCTGGAGTGCCTGAAACTGATTGCATCACAGAAATTCACAGACAAACGGATAGGATACCTGGGAGCCATGCTACTTCTGGACGAGAGGCAGGACGTTCATCTCTTAATGACAAACTGCATCAAGAAGTGAGTGAGGCAGGGATCTCATCTTGTTTCAACAATTCCATGAAGTGTGATTGGTGGGAGTTTAATGTGACCGTTGTAGGTGGAGAGTGTAAAGTGCAGGTTGATGGGGATCTGCTTCCTGAGTGTGATGGCATCTTAAATTGCTCTCTTTCTTTGTTCCATTTAGTATCTCTCAAACATCTTATTGCAGATCTTAATATCTTAAAAAAAAATAAAAAGGCACACCAGTGCCCATGTTGATGTAATTGGCTCTTGATTTTTCCTTGAGGACTCATACCAAAATTATGAATGAACAGGAAACAATTGTGGTGTCTTAAGCATTGCTTAAATTTGATTTTCATGCTCTCAACAACCAGTAATTCACGACAAATTGTGGTCAGAACAAAACCATATTTAATGCATTTTAAGCAACTTGCGTTGCATTCAGTATATACATTTTTATCAGTTTGTGCATTCCCTGGGAAATAAACCCATGGCCTTGGTGTTGCTAGCAACATGCTCTACTGTTTGAACTAAAGGAATGTTGCATGTAATTGCCAGCTCTCATTGAAAATGAATAACTTTGGTCGCTTTGCTGTCAGTTCTTCCTAGATTAATTTGCACTCAAATATAATAGTGTTTGATTGGATGCACAGCCTTTGAAATGAACAAAAGATACAGAAAGCTACCTCAATTTCTCCATTTTAAAAGTAGAATTTTTTTTTTGTCTGAACTATTGACAACCATTGCCTTAAATGATCGTATGCATTGCTGTGCATCTTCATCTAATCTTCTCTCTGCAGTGACTTGAACCACAGTACACAGTATGTGCAAGGACTAGCCTTATGCACCCTGGGCTGCATGGGCTCATCCGAAATGTGCCGTGACTTAGCTGGAGAAGTGGAGAAACTCCTCAAAACGTCAAACTCCTATCTGAGGAAAAAGGTATTTCACACTCCTTCACAGCTGAACGTGGACTTCATGTCCAGTTGGATGTCGAGCTCTGAATGTGTGAACGGTTTTGACATGAGCTCTTCGCCCTCAGGCAGCACTGTGTGCGGTTCACGTCATCCGTAAAGTCCCGGAGCTGATGGAGATGTTCCTGCCAGCAACAAAAAACCTGCTCAGCGAGAAAAATCATGGTGAGAGCTGCACTCTTTAACCTTTCCCATAGGTCTCATTTTATTTTGATTAAAAACTAATAAACGGATGCATCGTTCTTACTAAGCAGAACATTTTCCTCGTATATGCCTTAACATATTGAAAACTTAATGCATGTTAAATAAATAAAAATTAAACTTTACATTTTGACAGTTTGATTTAAGGTGGATGCTGCCAACTTCTTAAATGGGAAAAATTTGCAATTTCTTGAAGGTTTTTTTTTTCTAATGTAATGTTCTAAGCCAGTGGTTCTCAAACTTTTTACACCAAGTACCACCATAATGACCAACATTAAAATACAGTAGCGTAGTAGGCCTAATTATACAGCTACAGCTATGCACAGTTAAAAAATGAGTCCGTTTTATTCCAAATAAGAATATTTGTTATTGTCTGCCATTGTAAATACAGTTTGAACATTAACACTGCACTGTGCTTACATACAGGTAAATAAAAGTTTACTGAGAAACACTCCGTTTCTCTTGTTGTTAATACATTTGGCCAAAATCTCACATTATAAAATACGAACAGCTATGATATTTAAAACGTACAAAAGTGTATTGGCTACAACTAGACAGCAAATGCCAAGACTCTTCTCTGTTCTTTATACACACAAAAATATTAGCCTTTATAGACAGCAATTCTTGAGTAAAGAAACGCTGTACTTATTCAAACATCAGTTCTTTATTTACCCTTGCATTGTGAAGAAGTAGACATCTGTCTTCAAATGCGTGTGGCGGCGCTTCATTCTGAATGGAGGCGGGGTGGAGTTATGAGGTTTGACTGACAGTTTGAGGATCCAATGGCGTTACAAGGTTTAGTCACAAGCTCTTTTGAATGCTTTTCATTGGTTAAAATATTGTAGAACCGACATAACAATGACCAGTAGCACTGATTTAAAATAATAACGAAATGTAATAGAGATAAGGAAGTTTTTGATACTTTTCCACGGCACACCCGACAACAGTGGCTGGGAAACACTGTTTTAACATTAATGTATATTTAAGTCAGTGATTCCTCTGCGTACCACTAGAGGGAGCCCGCGTAATCAGTTATATTTTTTGTTACTTATTGATTCCCCCCCCCCCCTCTCCTCAATCTACTTTTCTGTTATCAAAAAAAAAAAAAGGTCATCATCCTCCATAAACAAAATAAGACAAAATTACAGAAATCTCTATCATATCAAATTAAGCAAAAATTTTCAAATGTGAAGTTGACACTCATGTAAAATTACTGTCAGTCCCTCGTTAAGCATTAAAAAAACTTTAGCTTTTTTAATATGTTCAGATTTAAAGCAGTCTTTCACATTCAGCAGCAACAGGAGAAAATTGGTTGGTTCATTTTCCTAATGTGAACAAACCTGCTCACGAGTGTATCATATCAAATTAAGCAAAAATTTTCAAATGTGAAGTTGACACTCATGTAAAATTACTGTCAGTCCCTCGTTAAGCATTAAAAAACTTTAGTTCAGATTTAAAGCAGTCTTTCACATTCAGCAGCAACAGGAGAAAATTGGTTGGTTCATTTTCCTAATGTGAACAAACCTGCTCACGAGTTATATAAGGAAATCGGTGTATTGTTCTGTATTTTCTGCAGGAGTTCTCCACACATCTGTTGTCCTGCTCACTGAAATGTGTGAGCGAAGTCCTGACATGCTCTCTCACTTCAGGAAGGTACGTAGCAAGCGTTCATGCCTTGACCTTCAGCAGTCACCTCTAAAACGGTTTATGCACCACATCAGCCACTCTGACACAAAAGCACTCTTATCTGTTGCTGATAGCGTTAACATGACTACTGAAATGAGACTGTAGTCCTTACTGAAATCTGGATGCTTGTCCTGGATTTAGCTGCAGGTGTAGGTATCTCACTGGGAGATGAATACGGGTTCTTCCTCTCTGTGTATCTGCTTCTACTCTTCCCACCCCCAGCCTGATCTACTGTGCCAGCACGCCCACCTCTCATGCTCATAACCGTAGCATTATGTTAAGCTATTCTCTGAAAGTGACTTTTTTCCAATTGCCCCCTAACATCTACTTCATATTTTTTCTGTCATTTGTCTTCGTTACAATTCCTGCATTGTGTTAGAATGAGAAGGTAAGAGGACATTCTGGTTTCATAGCTGGTGCATGCTTAAAGAAAACAAACCAAAAAAAAGTCTCATCATGGTCACTGTAGATGTAGTCCAATTTTTGGTTTTGATGTACTGTTTATTTTGCAATTGTTGTCATTTAAGTGTTTTCTTTAGTTTTTATTCAGGATTACGTAGACCTCATATATATTTTCACTTGTCCTGCGTTTACCTTTAGATTAATTTCTCTTTCATACGGTCACTATTGGGTTGTGGTTTTTCCAATATGTACATTAAAGTGGGGGCACATATGAAATGGAGACTTTTGCCAAATTAATAAGGGTCATGTTAATACACATAGAAAAATGGCAAACAAACAAAAAACACCACTGACATGATCTCCATGTCTTAATGTGTAGTGAAACCAGTCTATTGGAAGATGATCAACTCGGGGTGCCTACGTGTATTGACACTTACTGACCCTTTTTATGTGCTGTCCTGTTTTGAAATCTCTATGACCCTGCTGTAACCCTGCTGATAGTCTTTCATTTCTTCTCCCACTGTTTTTTTTTAGCTGGTTCCACAACTTGTACGAATCCTGAAGAACCTGATCATGTCAGGCTACTCCCCTGAGCACGATGTGTCTGGCATCAGTGACCCTTTCCTGCAGGTAAAGACACATCATCTCCTGTCAGTGTTGCTCTATTTGAAAGTCCCCTAAGTGATGTTGGCTCTTCTGTTTTGTTATTGAATTAGACACGCGACTCCTTTTTCTAAAACTAGGGCTGCAAAGATAACGTTTATTCCAGTTGTAGTTTTGCAGTGGTAGCAAAATTGCACTCTCCCATGACAAACTCAAAATTGCTCTGCGCTTTATTTAAATGATTCATCTCAACGTGTGATCAGCTTCCTGCTTCCATTATATGGACTGATCTATGAACATGCAAAATGAGGCAGAAAGTGCCTTTCATTTTTTCTTTTGATTGGCTCAGCCCCTTTTACTACACTTAGGGTTGTCACAGAGACATTATTTTAGGACACCATTTTCAATGATATGTCATGCAATAGAGTGCCATTCCATAAAATAAAATCTCTTACAGCACTATTAATGTTGCAGTCGATGTGAATTCAATTTCGTAATGTACCTCATGTAATTTTTTTGGGTCCGATGCAAGAAATTGATTTTTAGAGTGGTCCTTAAGTTTGCAATCCATTGTGCCCATATGAGGTGATATGCCTGTTCTTTATACCCTAAAGCAATCTGATGAGCTCCTCTGGGCCACACTGTGTCTCTTGGCATTTTTAAGGTGCGGATATTGAGGCTACTGAGAATTCTGGGAAAGGGTGATGATGATTCTAGTGAAGCTATGAATGACATTCTTGCACAGGTAAGCAGTCTGATTAGATCTACTTTATAACCACGTAACTTTCCTTTGTACCTTCTAAAGATTTCACATCAAATTATTTTTAATAGGTTGCAACAAACACAGAGACGAGTAAAAATGTAGGCAATGCTATCCTCTACGAAACGGTTCTTACTATTATGGACATCAAATCAGAGAGTGGACTAAGAGTGAGTGTTACGCAGATTGGCAGTGCTGTGTGAGTGGTTCAAAGGTGTGTGCAGAAAGTGTTTGAAAATGCTGTTGTTTATGTTATTACAGGTTTTAGCAATTAACATTCTGGGACGTTTTCTTCTCAACAATGACAAAAACATCAGGTATGTGATGTTCATGAAGTGACCAGCGAGAAGCAGTTTAATGCTGTTCAGTGATGAAGACCTTGAGTGATCCATCGACTGAGTGTTTCAAATGTTGACCTCATTGTTTCTGACATCAGCTTTACTGTGGACTGAAATAGCTCATGTGCTGTCCACTCTAGACTTGATTTTCAAAATGATAGGGCTTTGACATTATTACTCTCCCTAATCAGATATGTGGCATTGACCTCTCTACTGAAGACTGTGCAGACAGACCACAATGCTGTGCAGAGACATCGAAGCACTATTGTGGACTGCTTGAAAGACCTTGATGTGTCCATTAAAAGGTAATTCATGGATGGATTTATATATCACGTATAGCATAAGAGGATGAGTCCCACTGATTACGCTTGTCCTTTTCACAGGCGTGCGATGGAGCTGAGTTTTGCCCTGGTTAACGGCAACAACATCCGGGGCATGATGAAAGAGCTTCTGTATTTCCTGGACTCCTGTGACCCTGATTTCAAAGCGGACTGCGCATCAGGGATCTTCCTGGCTGCTGAGAAGTAAGGCTGTTTATTGTGAAATCATGCAAATCATGTTGTGCAGAAATCATGCGAGAGGAAGCACCAATGATTTCCATATTCACAGCAGTAATGTTGTACGTCCTTGCAGCCCTTATGAAAGCCTGCAGTCTCTTATTAGAGTTAAAATAGTGTAAAAGCCTAGTTAAGTGAATCTGATCAAATTCAATAAGCAAGCCCATGAAAAAATAAAGAGCTGTTCAAGTAGAGCAGCTCGTGGCTGTGTGATGATAAAATGAGTGATCCATCGGCAGAAGCTCATTCTGTTGACACCTTTATATCTGACAGCACTAAAAGGGATTTGGTTAAGAGTGTTTTAAAGAGTTTTACTTCGTTTGATGCTTTTTGCCTTGGTGGCTTGGTTTTATATTTTGTAAGCTTTAGACTGCTGGTTTGCACATATATATCTAACACTTTTTTAAATTTTTTTATTGCAGGTATGCACCCTCCAAAAGATGGCACATAGACACCATTATGAGGGTTTTGACAACGGTAAATGTCTTGCTTTCATTCTTTCTTACTAATAATCTGCTTTACTCCTGCCATTAAATTAGATCACATTCATGATTATTTATCACGTGATGTAAATTTAAAGTACACTTTGGAATAGACTGTTTTGTAACGGTTGCTGATGAACTCTTAATATTGAGTATAGAATGTGAAGAATGATCCTATTTTCTCTGAGAGCATTTCTTAATCTTAAGTCTTGGTGATGTGTGTTTTTAGTTTTGTATGTCATTTAATGCCCTTGTTCCACCAAAATGGTGTTGTGCTCCTGCTAAAGCCAGTGCTTGGCCAGGGATCTGCAGATATCTTTCAGTTTGCATTTCTACTAACTTGAGCCAAATGATGATATAACCTTCCCACAAATAAACACAAGTCTTGAGGACATTTTAACATCCGCAATAATTTAATTCAATGTAGTTTTGCAGTGGTCTTTCCAGATTGAGTAGCAATTAATTGTTAGCAGTTCCTGGTTAAAAGCCAAAGTGTTGTAACGTTTTTTCTTTGGGTGGAAATGCACAAAACCGCACCCTTTTGGTGGCAAAGGGGTTTAAAATGCCCTTCTGATGTACCTGTTTTGTTGTATCTGCTCTTGTAGGCAGGGAGTTATGTCCGAGATGACTCTGTGCCCAACCTCATCCAGCTCATCACAAATAGTGTAGAGATGCATGCCTACACTGTACAGAGACTCTACAAAGCCCTCCTGGATGACATCTCTCAGGTTAGAAACATCTTAACACTGTTTTCTCTTCACTGGACTTGTAAACCCAAAGTGCAAAACTTGTCATCTGTTAGTTTCATACAATAAAATGAATCCGCCAAAACTGAAAATTAGCATGTTGTTGTTCCAAACCCATGTGACCGATTGGGCTTCGTTCAAATGCAAAAGGAGATGTTTGAAAAGAATGTTCATTCTGCTCTTTTCCATTCACTGTATGAAAGTAAATAGTGACAGATGCTGCTCTCCAATTTGATGATAATGACCGAGAACTGGTGAAAAAAGTTCATGCAACTTGTGTGCCTACGTTCCAAGTCTTCTGCAGTCATAAAATAGCTTTGTGTGAGCAACAGAGTAGAACGTATACTATATTTGGACCCTGAATGCATCATACCCCATTCAAAGAATGTTTGGAATGACATTTGGATGACTAAATGTCAACAGAATTATGTCTTGTGTGAACTAACTCAAACTTTTCTTCCTGTAGCAACCTCTAGTACAGGTGGCATCCTGGTGCATAGGAGAGTATGGAGACCTGCTGGTCTCAGGCCAGTGTGAGGAGGAGGAACCCATTCAGGTAAATGACCTGTATGGCCGTCAAACCACACACACACTTATTTTAAAGGCAGAACAATTGTATCCGATTTCATCTTTCAGGTTTCTGAAGATGAGGTCCTGGATGTTTTAGAAGGTCTCCTCGTTTCTAACTTGTCCACCCCTGTAACGAGAGGTTATTCCCTGACTGCTATCATGAAGCTGTCCACCCGTTTCAGCAGCCTGAAGTAAGCATGCCTGTTCTGAGTCACATGAGGATGTATTTTCTTGAAATGAGCTTGTGTACCCAAACGGATGAGGCCCTGATCTTTTAATTTATTTTCATTTGCTCTGCAGTCGAATCAAAAAAGTGGTGTCGATATACGGCAGCAGCATAGATGTGGAGCTGCAGCAGAGAGCTGTGGAATATAATGCACTTTTCAAAAAATATGATCACATGAGGTAAGAGCTCACCTACTGTTCCAGACTCATGTTTGTCACACTTAAGTTTATTATCCTCACTCTCTTTCTTCCTCTTTCCCATGAAGACCTGCATTACTAGAGCGAATGCCTATTATGGAGAAAACAGGCACTAACGGCCCAGCAGAGATTGTCCAGACCAATGGAGAAACAGAATCAACCATACTGGACACAAAACATCTGCCCAGCATCACTCAACCAGCCAGTCAGGTGGGTTTCTAGAGCATGGTTTCTCAATCCAAACCTGTGCACATTTTAGGCATCTCAATAATCTGACGGTGTATTCAGCCTCTAAATGTAAGTATTTCCCTCATAAGACATTATGCAAAAAACAGGGTGTCAAAAATCCAGTATACATGACACATCAATACTTTGCTAGAAGTACAGTGTGTTCTAAGGATTGTACTGTCATTTAACAACATTACCGATTGATCAGCTGAAGTAACTTCTTTCCCAAATACTTCCATAGACAAAAATTCCCTAAGGTTTGAAAGTTGTCACTTGTAAGTCAGTCTATCCCTCACCGCCTCATTTTCATCAGTTAAACTCAGTATGGCAATTTCATGATGCCATGGGCGATACTGTGCCGTCAGGTTAGAAAAAAATAAAAGGCAGAGGACTATGAGCGGGACAGCTCTAACCTAAGTATTTTAGGCACCAAGAAGCCATTCCTCAAGGTTGAATTGTGCTGCTTGAACAATAGCTGAGTAAATTATTTTCATGGTGATTAGCATGTTATGGGTCAAAGAACATGCGGTCAGAAAGCTGTCAATATGGTGAATGTAGTGTCTGGGAATGCATTTATTCTGCATACCTCATCTAGTCAAATAGTGTACTTTTTTTTTATGCTACAGTTTGGTAATTTGAACACAGTGGCAGTTTAGTTCAGTGAGAGCTCTACTAATGAATCTGATCTAACGAGCTGAATCAGGTGTACTAGGTAAGGGAGACGTCCAAAATGTATGGTGCTTTGGAGTCTGTAATAATAGATTGAGAACCTCTGTTAGAGTAATGAAAAAAACCTCTCTGGTATGGTTGAGCAGATATTTAGCGGTGGTGAAATATTTACTGTATGCTAATGGTCTGTGTTTCCTGTTTTACAGGCAAATGATTTATTAGACCTACTTGGAGGTAATGATGTGGTACCTGTTATCCAAACAACCGTTCCCACAAAGCCTGCGTCAGCTGGAGGAGAACTGCTGGATCTGCTGGGAGACCTTTCTCTGACAGGTCAGCCTGCTGCACACCTCTGCTGCTCTGTAGCGAATTCACATTCTGCCATTCCTGTGTCCCCATGTTTTGAGCACTGACCAATTTTACTGTAGCTAAGTTTACGTGCACCTAAATAACCTGTTTAAAATGGGATCGATGGCTCAATCGGATTGAAAAGCCTTCATGTAAACTCCTCAGTCGTTGTGATTGAGCGTGTTCTGAATGAAATTGATCAGATGAGTGCTGAAATATTCTGATCAACAGGGAAAAAAAACAAAGCATGTGAATCTGACAGCAGATTCAGAAGTACCTAGTGCACTGCACTATGATGCATTTGTTTTCTTACGTTTTACAATTTACGAATGCTGCAATTATTTTTAGAATATGGTAATGCACATGCAAACAAATGTGAATCGTATTGCAGTGTTTAGGGTTCATATAACAGAAATCTGAAATTGGATTAGATTTGTTCCAATCAGTGCATGTAAACACATCTACCGTTTTAAAAGTAGTTCACCCAAAAACAAAAATACTGTTATTTACTTATCCTCATTGCAGTCCAAACCCGAATGACTTTTTTCACTGGTAATTTTCATTTTTGGGTGAAGCCCTGCTCATACCGTTGTGCCTTCTCCCTCCTTAGGTGGTCCGACCCCCACCCCTGCTCCCTCTGTGCCCATGTCCCAGCCCCCTTTCCTTTTGGACGGCCTCACCTCGCAACCCCTCTTCAATGACATTGCAGCGGGTGAGCTTGCATTCAATTTCATCATAGTGGTTAATGTAGAATAGGACAATGCAATTATAATATCGGTTTCTTCTTGCAGTCATTCCGCCAATGACGGCGTACAACAAAAACGGTCTGAAAATTGAGTTCACATTCGAGAGGTCCAACCCCAACCCCAATATTGCAGTTATTACCATCCACGCCACCAACTCCACCGAGGCTGACATGACAGAATTTGTGTTCCAGGCTGCAGTACCAAAGGTTTGTTCTTTCCCCTCTAGTAGTACTGTTTACGGAGAACTCTAGTTGGTTAACCTGGCTAATGATTTAAAATGCAAGCATTTTTTCTTGGAAAAAAACAGAATTGCAATATGGCTTAGTGCAAATAGTTGCAAATGCTTGATTTATATATATATATATGCACTGTGTGAATGAAGAAATTAAGATAACCATACATTTTATTGTCATTTAGTGTTACATTGTAATAATAATAATTTATTTGATTTTATTTACTTGATTTTATTTTGCATATATTAGTTTATTTTTGCATATTACAATAGTAGTACTTATTTTAAATCTATAATATTTTTAATAATATTATTATTATATGGTCATATTAATATAAAATCTTTTTTTTTTTAGCTTTTGCCAAATTGTGCAGCTCTACAAACACGCACGGCAAACCTTTCACATTTTAAATCAGAGAAATCTCAATCTATGTTATGTAGCCCTAGTTTGCCAGCAGTAATGCTTACATTTATAGCAATTAATGACTACATTTTATGGAGAAACATCTGAACACATATTTTAAGAAATTTTGTCTTAAGTGTGTACCTGACCTCCTCTTTTATTACAGCAACCGTTGCGAATGCGGGTCAAGCTGACATACACTCACAAAGGCTCTCCTGTACAAGACCTGGCCGAGGTCGTATAAATGTCATCGACAATGACACTGGAGCGTCTCTTTTTGAGGTGGCCGAGAGAGAGAGGGTGTTGCTTGTTACTGCTGGCGCGGATTACATCACCCAATAATTTTGCATCATAAAAATCTAGACACTTTTCCCCAAAACCCTTCATTTGGCATTTTGTTGTTTTGTTTGCCGCCTCTACTCATCACAAATGGTGTGTTCTTGTATTGTTTTTTTTTAATCGTAAGCTACATTTATATAGATTGAAAATAGCCTACACTAAAGAAGTTTTAGCGCAATCCTTAAGAATTGAAATCTATTAAAAATGTATTGTAGTTAAAGAGCGTGATCTTGAAATTCAAATTGATTTCTCACTGAATTAGCACAACTAGAGGTCCGGCGATGTATAATGAGGTTATGGTCAGCGTAGATGCTGTAAATATAGACTATGAATATATAATGCCTTCATGAATGTAGTAATATGCACTGAATGGACTTTTTTTTTGTTTTCTTTTGTTTGACTTTCTGCAGTGATTTTGAAGTATGGAAATATTGCCTGAACTAAAGCAATGTGCCTTTGTCATAACCAGTTAAAAAGAAAGCCCTGAGAGAAGAACGGTTATAGTTACAGGAAGAGCAAGAGCGTGATGTCTGAAGAGTAGAGGACCTTTTTGTTTTGCTGTCATTTCACTCGAGTTCTCGTCTCACGTTAGTGTCTCTTCTTGCAGCTTCCAAAGGCAGTTCACAACATTAACATGAATATACCTCACATTGTCGTCTTGTTTTGTCTTTGTCGGCTCGGAAGAGCACTAATGATTGTTTCATCAAGTCATGGAAATGCTCACTTCGCGTCCGTATCCTCACGTCATCTCTCGCTGCTCTGTTTCCTTCATCACTTTGCGTAATTACATTGGTTGTGCCACACTGAAGTCTGGTAACCAAATCAAGAGATGTTCTTTGGGCTTGGGAAATATTTTTAGCAATGTTATGTATATGGAGAAAAAAAAAAAAGACTTCTCATTCTATTAGCCTCTTTGTGTTTTGTGGCGATTCTTTCCATTTCTTGGCTTCTTCTGTACATACTGAGGGCTGTTAAGATGCATCAGCGGTTTCTTTTCATCCCTTTTTAAGATCCCGTTTTCTAAGACTTGCTTCCAGTACTGCACAGTGTATAATGTTTGAAGCTCTCTCAGAAAGTAGTCTAATTTAACAACTTCCCTGCTTGATTGATTGATTGATTGATTTGTTTGTTGGAAAGAAAATGTACTATGTGCTGCCTGTATATTGTATATAATTGTAAAACGCATCAAACCGATCAAATCAAATAAAAATCCCATTTGAAGACCTATGACGTTCAGTTAGGGGTGTAATAATGTGCACATGATCTTCAGTTGGCTTTGTTTTGACTAGATGTGCGGTGGATCGCAGTCGTGTACTACTGAACAAATTAAATGCTGCTTATGCACACAGATATCATTTTTTCTTTCAATTTGATGGCCTGCAGCTGATTTCCCCCTTAAGTACTCCCAGTTTTACATAATGCAATTTAAAGATAAATAAAACTCTCATTTACTCACTCTCATGTTACTCCAAACCTGCATGAATGAATGACCTCTGTGGAACACAAAAGAATATATTTTGAAGAATGTGTAAACTGTCCAAATCCAGACTAGACTCCATTGATTTCCATTATATGGAGACGTTTCAATATAATTTGTGTTCCACAGACGAACGTCATACAGGTTTGACAAGAACTACACTCTTAAAAATAAAGGTGCTTCACGATACCATAGAAGAAACTTTGTCTAAATAGTTCCATAAAGAACCTTTAACATCTGAAGAAACTTTGTTTCACAAAAAATGGCGAAAGAAGGTTCTTCAGATTATAAAAAGATAAGAAAGATGATTCTTTAAAGAACCTTTGACTAAAGGGTTCTTTGTGGAACCAAAAATGGTTCTTCTATCTATGGCATCGCTGTGAAGAACCTTTTGAAGCATCTTTATTTTTAAGAGTGTATCTTCAGGCCCCTTTATAGTAACATTGCTACATTGAGGAAAGCTTAAAAACCAAAGTTTATAGTTACAGTTTTCCCATAAACCACCTTTACTGATATTTCCATGCAGTTAAGGCTCATGCATATTCCCAAACGGTCTCTTTTTTTTTGTTTTTTTTTTGAAGCACTTTGAGTTGAGGCAAAACTTCATATAAAATGCTGTCGGGAAAAGTGAAATATCCCTGGTGTGAGAACACGGTCTCGTCACTGAATGTTTCGATGCCTCTTTCTGAATCTGCAGCTTTTTACACTAAGACCATTGCGCGCTGAAGAGCTCAAAACAACCATCTGAATTTGCCGAATCTTTCAGCAGGTTTCCCAACACCAAACAATTTTTTTTTTCAGCTGCATGTGAAAAAACAATGTAAATATTGTCATTTCTACTCTTTATGTAAACATCCTGAAGTAATGCAAGCTAAGTTCGAATTCTCAAGTCACCACTATTCACTATATCTTGCGATACATGCACAGACCTTTGTACATTTGGAAATATACTGTTGAATCTTCAATTAATCTTCATTGAGAAGCAGATTTTCTTTCGGTCAGTCAGGGGGACTGGGTGTAACTGCTTGACCAGGTGGACTTTGTATCACATGCTTGGACGATTGCCTTCTCCATCAGAATCCCGTTGTAATCTGTAAAGGTATCGGTTGTTTTTTGAGTGTATCTATACATGTGCCCCCTTCTCAGATATTTCACACTTGCTGTTCAACACATCTGAACTTGTGCTGGAGGGGAGGACGAGCCCAATGAGTCTGACATGCTGAACTGAATCGCAGTCCCATGTCCTCGAGGAACGAGTGTTGGACTGAGTTCATGATGATGGATGAAAATGACATGGGATATTTTAGACTTATGCTGTGTGTTATTGTCTTTGGGTTGGAGAAAATGATCAAACGAAATAAAAACAGTCAAACTTGATGTTTGTCGTGTTGTGTTTTGGAAATAACAGTGTTTTTTTCATCATTTATAACTGAACAGAATCTGGGAAACACTGTTCTGGATGATCCAGAATGAGTTTTATTTCAGCGGACACTGTAGTCTGCTGTCACCCTCTTGTGTTTATCTTTGAAACTGCAATGGCATGGGAACCAATGTCTGAATTATTGAAATATTCTATTTTCATCTTAACCCTCTGTTCTGTTCGGTTGACTCCAGTGTTGTATTTGTAAAAAAAACAATCAACCTGTTATTTTCCCCTTTACATTTTTTTAAAATGTCAATCAAAACCCATCAGACAGTAATTATAGAAAGGTTTAAAGGAATAGTTCAATCTAAAATGAAAATTAGCTGAAAATATACTCGCCCTCAGGCAATCCAATATGTAGATGAGTTTGTTTCTTCATCAGATTTGGAGAAATGTAGCATTGCATCACTTGCTCACCAGTGGATGCTCTGCAGTGAATGGGTGCCGTCAGAATGAGAGTCCAAACAGCTGATAAAAACATCACAAGTAATCCACACCACTCCAGTCCATCAGTTAATGTCTTGCGAAGTAAAAAGCTGCGCGTTTGTAAAAAAAAAACAAATCCATCATGAAGACATTTAACTTTAAACCGTAGTTTCTGGTGACCATCGTAATGATAATTGCATTTATTCATGTTTTATATCATGGGTCTGATCAGAGTATGAATAAAACCTGATTGTAGTTTTAAACTACTAAGGTCTCTCGGGCCTCAAACAGATTGTAAAAAAGTTAATAAAATTGTCTTTGACACCACAGTGAAGACATTCTTTATCTGCAAGGATGAGATCAGGAAATGTTCTATCACTGACTGCAAACTTTTATATTACAGTTATGACATGATCACATTTGTGATCTCATTTGTACTTAAAGGCTTAGTTCACCCAAAAATGAACATTCTGTCATTAATTACTCCCCCTCGTGTTGTTCCAAACCCGTAAGACCTTCGTTCATCTTCGGAACACAATATAAGATATTTTTGATGAAATATGAGGGCTCTCTTGCTGCGTTCAAGTCCTCCTGGGACGTTCATACTTACGAGTTGACAAGTCGTAATTACGACGTCAGGTGCGTTCAAGTCAGTTTAGTCGGCACAAGATGGCGATGTACCTTCTTTTAATAAATTACAAGAAAATACAACAGGGTCTGCATTTTTTTTACTTGGATTTCATTAACTAGCTGCGTAACAAGAACATGACCAATTTAAGTTTATAGGACAACTAAACTATCAATTTAAACAAAAATTTACCGTCAACTACAGACGTTGCATCCATCAATTCCGCCATGTTTCTCATTGACACGCCCGCAACTCGGAAACTCGGGGCTTAAAGAAAATGTAGAGTTTCCCACTTGTAATAACGACTTTGTGGTGGCGTTCATGTGCGTTCAACTCGTAAATACGATCTATCCAACATGACTTGAACGCACCATCTGACCCTCCCATAGACGGCAAGGTAACTACCACGTTCAAGGTCCAGAAAAGTACCAAGATGATTGACAAAGTAGTCCGTGTGACATCAGTGGTTCAGCTGTGAAGCTACAAGAATACTTTTTTGCGCAAAGAAAACAAAAATAACGACTTTATTCCACATTTTCGTCTCTACTGCGTCACTTGTGGACGCGCATTATAAAGTAGTTATTTTTGTTTTCTTTGCGCAAAAAAGTATTCTCGTAGCTTCGTAACTTTACAGCTGAACCACTGATGTCACACGGACTACTTTGTCGATCATCTTGATACTTTTCCTGACCTTGAATGTGGTAGTTACCTTGCAGTCTATGGGAGGGACAAAGAGCCCTCAGATTTCATCAAAAATATCTTAATTTGTGTTCCAAAGATGAACGAAGGTCTTACGGGTTTGGAACAACACGAGGGTGAGTAATTAATGACAGAATTAAAATTTTTGGGTGAACTAACCCTATAAGGTGTTTCGTCAACTAACAACTAAATTTGTCCACTACATTTAAAAATAATGATTCCAAAAGGGAGTTTTTAGCAGTGATGCCATGGAAAAACCATTTTCAGTAAAAAATTCTTAGAACCTTTTTTTTTTTAGTGTGAACATTTAAAAAAAATATAAAGAGCCTTTGTCCACTATAAAGAATCGTTTGTCCATTGGAGAGGTTCCATGGACATGAAAGATTCTTTATAGAAACAATGGCAAAAAAATAACCTTTATTTTTAAGGGTGTAGAAATGTCCAACACGTGGGTATAAAATTATATCACATTGTTTTATTGTTTATTTTTTTGCACATGATGTCTCATATGTCATCTAAAGCTCTAACATTTGATAAAGTTTAGCTAGTGGGAAAATTGCTGGTTGTGGTGGAAATGACACTTCAAAAAAACAAAAGTAATAATATGTGTTTTACAGATTAAATAACACTTCTATATGATTTTTCATATTAAAAGATTGAATTGTTCCCAAGACCATTTTTGACAGGTTTAGATCGTTTTAATGTGACTGTCATGTAACAAAAATAGACGTCAGTCCTTGGAATAGAAAAGTGTTGAGAAATTCATAACCTGTTTTATGTCATTTGTTGTCAGACTGTTAAGTCCTCATTTCTTCCTCCTCTTCCTAATCAGCTACCTTGACATGTTTACAGTCACAGACTTTATGCTTTATATTTGCTAAAACGTCAAATGTATCTCAATATGCCTGTGATTTATAGCGTGCTACAAAATGTATGTTCGGTTTACAGTTTAACTGCTTCAAAACACATTGCACAAGAAGAGCTAATCATTCCAGTTTGAGTGACAGAGGTCAGTGATTCTTGATAAGAGTGAATGACTCCAAATCTCTCTAGATTTACAGACCTGATGGAGGAAGTGTCGTTTATCAGAAACCCTTACAATAGGAACGAAATGGACATTGATTAACTAAAAGAAAATGGTCGATTTTTTTTGCCTCTTCTGGAGAGCTGCGTACTCAGTAAATGTTCAACCTGTGTTGAATACTAAATGAAATGTGTGATTTAAAAAAAAAGTCAAATCACCAGGGGCAAGTTGTTCAAAAAGTTAAATCTGGTTTTGCATTGCGTTTACACAATTCTGACTGGTCCGTCTCTGATGATTGATGTAGTTTACAATCAGTGATAACCAGTGTTGGGGAAAGTTACTTTTAAAAGTAATGCATTACAATATTGCGTTACTCCCTAAAAAAGTAACTAATTACATTACTTAGTTACTTTTTATGGAAAGTAATGCGTTACGTTACTTTCGCGTTACTTTCGCGTTACTTTTTTAAATATAAGCAGGGCTTGATTGTTTTTAATATAAGAAGTTCTATTTATAGCAAATATAAAAGTCCTTTCACACCAAAACGTGTAATGAATAAACCTCAGGCTGAAGCACAAGTAAATTCACGTCTGTACAGTAGAACGCAGGAGAAGAAACACTCTTCAGCAATAAAAAAACAAAGCACAGTTGTTAGTTTCTCTAAAGTTATTTTTGCTTATTAGCATGGTTGAACTGGATCAGCAAAGGTCAGCAGCAAAGACATTGGTTAATAAAATGGGATTAGATACATTTGTGTTATTTAACATATTTAATTATTGCAGGTTTGCGTCATATTCAGAGTTTGCATTTCACTGTTTTAATTCATTTTGATGAATACTAAATCTGTTTTTTGTGAGTGGGATGAATTAATGCACATTCACATTTAGTCTAGAACTACAGTAACATCATGTTCACACAGCGCACACAACACCTCTGCACTCCCGATTTCTCCCAGTATGGGGACAGGAGAGCTGTCGGTCAATACATGGGAAAACAAAGTAACTGGCGTTAATTTTTTGAAAAAGTAACTCAGATATTTTCTTGTACATTAAAAACGTAATGCGTTACTTTACTAGTTACTTGAAAAAAGTAATCTGATTACGTAACTCACGTTACTTGTAATGAGTTACCCCCAAACACTGGTGATAAATAAAAAACTTTAAATATATTTTTGTTTGATATTGACAGCTGTTTGGGGATATATTACATGTTACAAATGTTGTATTTTTTGGACCAGTTTTGTTCCTGAAATCTACTCTTCTGCTGGGATCAGAATAATCCAGCTGTTTTTTTGTTTTTTTTAATCAAAAGTTTCCCAATCTTACTAAAACGTTTTGAACAACACAAACTGAGGATTTAATCCAGATCAAAACCAAGATTGGATTTTGTGATCTAATCCGAATTCAGAATATATATATTTTTTCTTTTGAACAAACGATTTTTTAAAGGGGTCATAAGATGTGATTTCAAGTTTTTCTTTCTCTTTGGAGTGTTACAAGCTGATTGTGCATAGATAAGATCCCTGAAGTTGCAAAGACTAAAGTCTCAAAACCAAAGAGATATTCTTTATCAAAGTTAAGACTCTGCCACGCCCCCCTAAAACGGCTCGTTCTAACACGCCCCCACATATCTACCTCACTATGTGGAAATATTAGCATAATGCGGTCCAAATGTGCACGCAAAGAAAGAAGGCGTGGTTTCAGTAACCGCAGTTAGTGTTGAAGCAGCATGTCAGGGAGACGCTGTGTGTTTCTAGACGAAAGCAAAAGCACTTTATTTGGCCTTCCGAAAGTAGATGCATTTAGAAATCTTTAAGATTACTTACAACAGAACAGCAATGCATTTTATGGACGACAGTTTCATGAACCTAGGAGAGGAGGTCATTCTGACTTTGCTATGACAATCTGGCGCTTCAGAATCAGCTACTGTTTTGTTATTAGTTTAAGTATTTGCTATGGACTGTTCAAATGCGGAGTTTTGCGCATC
>NW_015505955.1:471661-473691 GCF_001515645.1 Sinocyclocheilus grahami
ATACCAGCTTCATCACTGTGTCTGTCACGCGACTCTGTTCCCCTTTCGGGCTCTGTCTTTACATTTATTTTGAAAGATGAAGCTCTGATTATGGTAAGGGGCTTACATTTCCGACGAGTGCTTGTGGTGTTCGGCCAATCACAATGCACTGGGTCAGCTGGCCAATCAGAGCAGACTGCACTTGTCGGAAGGAGGGACTTTGTAGAAAACGAAGCGTTTGAGAGAGGCGGGGCATAGAGGACCTACAATAATGTACAGTATTTGAAAAATAATGTGTTTTTTGAACATTAAAGCATGTCAACATATTCTGTTACACCAAATACACCAAATAATGATCTTTAAAAAAAGCATCATATGACCCCTTTAAGATTTGATTCAATCCGATCAGATTACTTTTGTTTTGAACAACTAGCCACAGATTTAAATATTCTCATGAATAATTCAGCAGCGGAAGTGCAGGAATGGACGGTGTTCTATGAATAATAATGAGCGCCGCCCCCTCATGTTTATTGATTGAGTTTATTTGACAGCCGTGCGCTTCAGTCCCACTATGGCGTCTCATCAAATCAGGATGGGCTTTTTCTACCGCCTTCTGTACTGGAATTTATCTGTCGCCGACTGGTATCTTACATCTGGATTTCTGTGCTGAAAGGCGTCAAATGTAGGCGAAATGAAGGACGAGAAAAGCACAGCGCGGTCGCTCCAGAGCGCCGACACGGAGCGGAGAAATGCAGCCGATGTGGAGGATGGCCGGGCGGGCAGCGGAGCGCCGCTGATCCCGGTGCTGCATGAAGCACCGACAGCCCGAGCGGGAACGGGAATACGCGTTTTAAAGGTACCAGCTCCGTTTAGGTCTCGGCGTTGCTGTTAAGCAGCAGGGCCAAAGTACGTGTGAATCCGTGAACTGCATCAGCAATTATCTGTGTAAGACTTCCACACGCCGCCGTGTCTCAAAAACTAGCGAGCTCCCTAACTAGACAGCATGGACGCGCCTAAGATGCTCAATATTGCTGTCTGTGTAGGCGGTTCACTGGGTTTTGTATCACACCCTTTGAAAGTAGATGGTCTAGATCTCAATGATTGAAAGAGATTGTTCTCACTTTATGTCGCTTCTCCTTATTAGTTTATGGGCTGTGTCAGAACAGTTCCAGTGTAACGCCTGTAACCTGTTAGGGGGCGTTCTGGCTATTTTGTAATAGCTATTTCTGTCTCTGTACACCGGCGTCAGGTGGACGTCTGTGGTCGTTGCGTCGCGTCTCGCTGTTTTTTAAGCAACTCGCTCCCTGAGCACTGTTGACATGACATTGTCAACCGAAAAAGTAGTCTAGTTATAGCTTTAAAAACGCGTCTTGAGTATGGCAAGCTGTTTTAACATGTATTCCTTAAAGTGCCCCTATTATGCCTTTTCGAATATTACCTTTCATGCAGGGTGTCATGTAGCTATATGTGAACTAGGGGTTGAACGGCTTCTGATTTTTTGAAGTCGACTTTTATGTGATGAAAGTCGAGTCGAAGTAGATTAGTTGCTGATGACGTCATTAATGAACACATAAGTCTGGAGCTGTGACAAACACCTTGTGCACAGCTATGGCATATGACACAGCGCTGCCCACACGGCTATTGCTCCTATAACAGCTTTTTTTTATCAGTTCTTTTGTCTTTAAGTCATATATTTCTCACAGATTTCTGCTCGTTCTAAATCAGATACAGATAAAGTAGCACAGTAAAGATTACATTAATATGAATGCATTAGTGAGAGAGCGATTGCGTGTGTAGATTATTTCTACCTGGCAGCGTCTCTCTACTAGTAGTGAAGCTGTGGAATGTAGTTATTAAGAAATATATGCTTGAACTTTTCAGTTTCTAAGCTATTTTATTGAGAAATCACAGAACAATGCATTTCCGCGCTGAATGATTCTGTGCGCGTGATGTACGAGCTACTGTCTGAAGCCTATGTGTGTGCGTTACAGTGCAGCAGCGCATTAGATTAGAACGGCGATTAACTTACCTGTACAATAAGCTGTTTAAAA
>NW_015505955.1:474768-512714 GCF_001515645.1 Sinocyclocheilus grahami
TTTCTCACAGATTTCTGCTCATTCTAAATCAGATACAGATAAAGTAGCACAGTAAAGATTACATTAATATGAATGCATTAGTGAGAGAGCGATTGCGTGTGTAGATTATTTCTACCTGGCAGCGTCTCTCTACTAGTAGTGAAGCTGTGGAATGTAGTTATTAAGAAATATATGCTTGAACTTTTCAGTTTCTAAGCTATTTTATTGAGAAATCACAGAACAATGCATTTCCGCACTGAATGATGTGTGCGTGATGTACGAGCTACTGTCTGAAGCCTATGTGTGTGCGTTACAGTGCAGCAGCGCATTAGATTAGAACGGCGATTAACTTACCTGTACAATAAGCTGTTTAAAATGTGCATGCTCCAGTTCAATTTCGAGCATCCAGTAATATAATCACACATGTCTTGTGGAGCGCTTTCAGAGTATGCATTTATTTGTCATTTGAACTGTTTGGAAACGGAGCGTAAATGTGTCCTTCAAAGATTTCTTATCCTGTTGCGCCCTCTATAGGACCAGCGACTAGTCTACGTTAAGCTTAAAGCGTCATGGCAGAGCATTGAAGTCGACTAGTTGGTGCAACCCCTAATGTGAACATAAACTATCTGCAAATTTGTGAAGCCGACAATGCACAATAAATAAAGTCTATAAAAATAAAAAAAGTCAGCAATTGCCTAAACGCATTGTCAGGAATTCAAATGTTATTCTGTTATGGCTCTACGGGTCATGAAGTAACACATTTGCATAATGTCTGCCCACGGTCTACGTCGCCAACTTGCCCGCCCACAAATAGTAAAATTTCCGTGTGGTAAACATCATGTCGAGAAGACGCTGTATCCTACGCTGTGAGAGTAAATTTTGTCCTGCTCCAGTCGTGCTTGCCAATCAGTCTCTTGTCGATCAGCCAGTTCAACCGTTTCATCATCAGACTCTGGCTCGAATTGGTAAGGTACAATCGATACCATCGTTTCTATATATTGACAAGTCTCCAGGGCTGTCATTCCGTCATGGCAATGGGCGTCTCGTTTCTGACACGCGCTGAAAGCGGTAGACCAATCCAGAGCCAATCTCGCTACGGCTCTGGACCAATCACAAAGGACTGCGCCATCTGACCAATCACAGCAGTGAGGGCTCACGGAAAGGAGGGGTTTAGAGAGACTGATTCTTTGAACTGCTTTGCACGAGTCGTTTACGAATCATTTAGAAATTAGGTAAAATTAAATACATTTTTTTTGAGAAAACTAACGTGTTTTTTGACCTTGCATGTATGCAAACCTGTTTTAGCAGACTCGTAAAACAATATTAGCAACCTTAAAAAGGGCATAATAGGGGCACTTTAAAACTACAGGCCTACATTTAAAACCACTCTGATTCTGAGTCATTCATTCAACTGGTGCGTTACAACTTTTAAAACTGTACTTGCAGATAATATAATATTGATGAAATAAAAGGCTACATAAGTGTACTTGGAGCACAGATTCATGACTTTGTTTCTTAATACATATAAGTACACTTAAGACTTTAAAGAACATATTACATCATGTTTAAATTAGGGCTGTCAATCGATTACATTTTTTAATCTAATTAATTAAATGATGCTGCGATTTAATCAAATTAATCGCAAACTAAATTTGGCTGTGAAAATACCCACAAAAGATTATTTAAAGCTATTATTGTGTTAAATGAGAAAGTAGCAAGTAGACATTACAAACAGTAGCTTTAGAAAGAAATATTTTATTTGATTCAACATAAAATTTATTACACAAATGTTTAGGCTACAACAGCCTAACGTAAACTATGGAACATAAAAGAAGATAATTTGATAAACATCTCAGTATTTTTTGTTCATGCAATGAAAGTCACTGGTAACCAAAACAGCTTTGTTACCAACAGTCTTCAAAATAACTTCTTTTATGTTGCGCAAAAGAAAGTAAGTCATTCAGGTTTGAAACAACATGAGGGTGAGTGAATGATGACAGATTAAAAAAATAATAATAATAAAATTGGTGAACTATCCCTTTAATGTTATTATTATTTTTTTTTTATAGCCCAAATGAAATGATACTCTAAAGAAGAAACTAAAACTGTCAGCAGGTGGTGGTAAATGTCTTTGAGTCATTCATTCATTCATTCGTTCGATTCGTTCAAACGGCTGATTCATTCAGGAATGAAGTAAACAGCTCTCTCTATGAATGGGCCATTGGATCATTGGTTCACACGATTCGTTCAAAAAGAGGATTCATTCAGAAACTAAACACTGCTATTGTTCACAGACGCAGAACAGTTATGCAGTGGCCTTATAGGTAATATTTTCGTTGGCAAAAATGAGCAAAAACACACAATATTGTGTTTAAAATATAACACGATGTTAACGTCTTATTTACTTTTACATTTAGTCATTTTGCAGACGCTTTTATCCAAAGCAACTTACAATTGGGGAATACATAAAGTGATTCTTCTTAAAGAGGCAAACAGACACAGGAAGTGCTTGTAATATCAAGTTTTAGGCATTGTTCAAATAAGTACAAGCTAGAAAGGGAGGGCATCTCTGTGTGTGACGTGATAATGCCACGCATTATCTTCACAACACACCTCACATAATACACCTACAGGAAATATGCCCGTCATTATACTCAGGCATTGTTATAGATTATCTGAACAAAATTAGATGTCAGGTGCTCCCTCCTGCCTGTGAGTGAATAAGCAGAGTTACCTTGTTGAGCTTACAATGCTTTTTCCCCTTATTATTAGATCACTGTGTTCTTATAGTCATGTTAGTCAGTTAGTGTTCTTATAGTCTTATAGTCACATCTTATCTAGTTGCTTTTATCTATTTAAAAAAAACATTTTCGTTATTCACAGCATTAGGATCCAAGGTAATGTTCTCATTCATCAATATTAATACATGTCAAATATGTCATTATTATCATTTATGTCACACTTACAGTAAAGCTAACTTGACAGCTGAGTGCATAGAGACGGGTAATAATGCTGACGCATTTGATTAGAAAGAAGATTGATGGTAAGTAAGCTGTGAAATACTGCTCCTTTTTATTATTATTACCACATTATTTAAATAAGTAGAAGAAACATAGACATAGAAGACCGCATGTATGAGAAATTGATCAAATCTGATCAGAAATCAGAGGTGATTTAGCAATTACTTTTTGTGGATAGATATTATTCAAAAATAGTATTCAAAAATAGGTAAACAAATGCACAAAAAGGTTTATAAATAGTAGAAATGGGTCATAAAAGCTCTCTATTCAGTTGCGTATGTGATTAGAAAGGTTAATAATGTTGAGTCTGTGATGATCTAATGATCTTTAATCACTAGATGGATTATACAATACATGTGATATATTCTTTCATAAAAACTAGCAGATGGTATTAATGTGTGTAATAATTTCATCTTATGTTATGTTATGTTATGTCATGTTATGCTTCACTGAAGAAAGAATCAGGTTTGGACCGATAACTATTACTATTATTATTAATATTATAATACATTAATTTTTTTATGGTTCTTATTATTAATATTAAACCGGTTGTTCCAAACCAATATGACTCTTTCTTTCTAAATAAATAAATAACGAAAATAAATAAATAAAAATAAATAAATAAATATTCTGTGGAATATAGTAATAATAATAATAATAATTATTATTATTGTTTAACAGGTTGTTCTAAACCTGTAAGACTTACTTTCTTCTGTTGAACCCAAAATAATATTTAGATTTTTTTTGTCCTTGCAATGAAGGTCCACTGTTATTTTAGACACCCAGAGCTGCTGATGCCAGTGTGTAGTGGTCCGAGCATCATCAGAAAATGATTTCACCAGCCTTACTAATGACATGTCGTCGCCGAAGTGGTCTCGACTCGCACATCTCTGCAGGGCGTTTGTGCCCTGGGTAAATATTTGCGCCGGCGTCGTTTTCTGCAAGCGAAAACAAAGCCTGGTGTCTCTCAAACAGGCTCTGTGTTGCAGGGTGGAGTCCCGACAGCCACCAACTTGTGGTCACCAAGGCATGATTTCCTACGACTGATTTGGACTTGAAAACACTTTATTTGGCCTTATTTCTAGAAGGCCATAATTTCTCTAAAGAACACAAGCAGCATCTAATCTAGACTCTTCTGCGCAGCGTAACATGAAGAGGAACGGCAGTCGAGGCTGTGTGACGCGGAAGACGCGCTTCGGCTCTCGAGAGCGAGACTGGTTGAAGGGCGATGCTCAGCGAGGCTGCGTGTGTCTCTATGGGGCCTCGGAGCCTCAGCCTCCAGCCTCGGGCCCCCAGACCTCCACCAGCACACAGCCGGACCTGAAGCTGGTGCTCTGCTCCACCAAAACCACCGCCGAGGAGCTGTGCGCTCAGAGAGAAGTGCAGGGCCTCTACCTGCAGCTGCATGGAGACTTAATCAGGTAACGCAGAGATAGATGCTCAGTCACCCAGCTGTAATTTTCTGGCTAGACCAGGTCTTGTTTTGATAATAATCATTATCAGACTCGCGCTGTGGAGCAGTCGGGCCGAACACACACACACACACGCAGGTCAGGGTGTTTATAAGAAATGATAAGGTGAATATCAGACGCTTATTGGTTATAAATGACTGGTTATGTGAGTTGCAGGGTTGGTCCTTCATTTGCACCTCATGACATGTGACCCTGGACCACAAACCCAGTCATAAGGGTCAATTTTGTGAAATTGAGATTTATACATGATCTGAAAGCTGAGTAAATAAGCTTTCAATTAATGTATGGTTTGTTAGAATAGGACAATATTTGGCCGAGATACAACTATTTGAAAATCTGGAATCTGAGGGTGCAAAAAAATCGAAATATTGAGAAAATCGCCTTTAAAGTTGTCCAAATGAAGTTCTTAGCAATGCATATTACTAATCAAAAATTAAGTTTTGATATATTTACGGTAGGAAATTTACAAAATATCTTCATGGAACATGATCTTTACTTAATATCCTAATGATTTTTGGCATAAAAGAAAAATGGATTATTTTGACTCATACAATGTATTGTTGGCTATTGCTACAAATATACCCCAGCGACTTAAGACTGGTTTTATGGTCCAGGGTCACATATTTTGAATGTTAATGATCCTCCAGGATATCGTCATCATGACCATGTTTGTCATATCTCAGGGTTCGACAGTAAGGATGGCCGGAAGGCCCGGCGGGAGTTTGAGAAGTGCACTTAATTGTGTTGAACATGCATTTGCAGTGTACTTCAAATCAAAGTATATTTTTAACAAGCTGCTTTTGCAGGTAATGTAATATATATGACAAAAAAGACCACTTGAGTGTACTTAAAAAATACACTTTCATGACTTAAGCGTTGCTTAACATGCTTAAGTGCACTTTTAAAAAGTGCACTTTGTAATCATGTCAAATTAAAAGTTTTACTTTAAAGTACATTTCTTTACAAGTCGTTGTTTTAACATTTTTTTGTTATGCTTTAAACTTATTCCGATGTGTTTACTAACATACTAAAGCACTAAAGCTAAAATGTGATTCTTTATGCATGCATGTATTTATTTTTATTTATTTATTAATTATAATTTTTTTTACATTTATTTTTTAACTCCAGGTTTGCTATACTTTTTTGTAGGGCTGCACAATTTGGCTATTTGGTGAATTAGATATCAATATGTGATTATTTTTAATTTTAAGTCTAAAACATTTTTTTAATAAAAAAATTATTTACGAATTATTTCAGCGTAAATGCTTTTTTTAAATCAAGCATTTAAAAATGTCTTATTTTTACAGTGCAACTGTAATGCTGTCTTAATTTCTTCACTTTCAAACGTTTTCGAAACAAATGATGACAGAATTTTAATTTGAGTGACCTGTCCCTTTAAAATCACGACTTCCAGATTTGGAAAAAATCCACATTTTGAAAACCGTATGAACATTAGTAATAGTGTCTTAGCAACCACTAATGATAAGTGCACAAGAGCAAAACACCAGAATATGCAGGCGTTTGCAACACTCCCTGTGCTCTCAAGGCGGGTTTGTGCTTTCCTCTGTGGGTGGGTGTGTGTGTGTGTGTGTGTGTGTGTCTAGTGTCCACCGTCTGCAGTGTCTGTGGTGGTTTTGAAGGTGTGTCTGACAAAGAGAGAGTAGCAAGTCATGCTTTCCCCTCTCTCTGCCCTTCTGGGAATTACTGGGCTGTGGCTGAGATGGCTGAAATCACATTTTGCAAGAAGCAGTCCAGCCCTGAGCCGAGGTAAAGCCAGGCGGCTAAGCTGAATTAGCTGTGAGGAGGCTGCACATTAGAGCAGCTCACAGGGACATCTGCTGGTGTGTGTGTGCGCGCGCTTTCTATCCTCGTCTACTATTTATTTCACTTCAGATAAGGAGCAAGAAACCATTCAATCCCTAAAGTGTCCTTGTCAGTTGCACTTTGCCTCTCAAAGCAAAGAGCAAAGCTGGGGCGACTGCAGAGTCGGGCTGCATGATTAGTCAAAATAAAAACAAAAGCACATTATGGCTTAATGCAATTATCAAATGCACTGCGTGTTTCAGAGTGAAGCGCAGCACTGTGTTCGTTTACACGTGAGCAGCTCATTATCCGCCAGTGTTTTCAGCATCTCAGTGCGGCTTGGTTGTTTCAGAGTAAATGTCTGCTCTGAGTTTGAGTAGCATTAAAGGGGTGGTTGACTGTTTTTTTTTTTTCTTCTTTCTTTCTAGCCTTGATTGTGTTTATGGGGTGCAGTCTAACATGTATTAATACTTGGTTTTTAATTTACCTCACCGCTCTGTCCCTTCTCCGATGAACGCTCCAATGATTTCCAGTTTTTATGAAGCCCCTCCCTCAGAAATAGGCGATGGGCTCTGATTGGTTCGCTGGTCCAGTGTGCTGTGATTGGCTAAACCGCCTCTAGTGCATGTCTAAACGTCCCGCCCCTCACCTCAGAATGCGCTCCGATTGTATTGTAAACAATGACGTCGTCAATATCGCTTATCAGTTTGAGCCCGATTGAGACCCAGAGGATATTAGTGAAGAGGATTGCGCAGAACCTGGTGTTCTTAACGCGGCTCTTAATGGTATGCTTTTTGTTTGTTGTCGTCTCATACTTTTAGATACGCTATTATTTGTAAATGCTAGTGCTTTTGTTAGCTTATAATATATGGTTTTATCCTGATTTAAGCTGCAATACATGTAGCATTTTTGTAAAGTAATTGTTTACTTTGTAACAGGAAGAAGTGTTTGCCTGCAAGTATTGCTCAATACCATGGCAACCGCATGCACATCCACGTTTAACACTTCTCGTAGCTATGTGAAAAATATCTGTCGGTCTATACACATAAAGTGTGTAATTGGAACACAGTTTATCGGAGCTGATGATCAGGAGAGAGAGAGAGAGATGCAGAGCAGGGGGACGTGTGGAACAGGATTGAAGAACCGTTGCTTTATAACATTGATTGTGAAACGTGTGAATCCATTAGAATCGTTAGAAGACAGAATCGCGATTCATATATGAATATATTTTTTCGTGCACCCCTAATTTTGACGGCATGGCAATAACTCTTCCTCTTCTCTGAAGCAGTGCAAAATGGCCCCGCCCCTTTTGTTTCATGTTCCCGGGGGTGGGGTTTATGTAAATTTATGGGTTTGTGATGTCACAAACCCGGGAAGTAGCTTGTTGTAGTCCCTACCAGCCGTATTTGTAGGCATTGTGCCATAATAAAAAAAAACTATATTTCTGTTTGCATTGAACTTTTAAGCATCGTATATTGTTTATGCTCAAACAGCAACATTACACACTAACTAAGGTTAAAAAAGTGAAATCACAATCAACCACCCCTTTAATGTGCATTTGGGTATTTAGCATGCACTAACCATCTTCCCATACTTTTAACGAGAAGCGCTCATCAACAAAAGAGAAGCTTTGAGGGCAAAATAAAAGTTCAGTGGTTTAACGTTTGAAATGGAAGAAATTAAGACATCATAAATATTAGTATTGTGATATTTATAGTTTCAATGTGAAATAAAATTATTATTATAATTTTTTAGTTTTTTTTTTTTTAAATACCCATTTTTATTTTACAGCAACATTACAACAGTATTTATTATTTGTTTTATTTAGTAATTTTTCTATCTGTATAAATTAAAATATATTGTTTATTATTATTATTATACATGTTGTTATTATTATTTTGTTGTATTATGTATCTTAAAAACTTTTTCAAGAAATTACAAAAATATTTCTCATTTTGTTTCTTTTTCTATTATTATTATTATTATTATTATTATTATACTGTCTATTATTTATGCAAAATTACAATCTATTATTTTTTATTTATTTTGAGTAATAATAATAATAATATTATTATTATTATTAAATACAGATTTATTTTCTTTTACAGCAAAATTACAAAATTAAAATAATGTCTTATTTTTGTTTTTATTTAGTATTTGTTATATTTTTATGTATTTAATTTATTTATTATTATTATTAATAATAATAATAATAATAATTGTGCAGCCCTACAAACACAGCAAAGCACAGCAAATCTTAAATTGCAATTTCAGTTTTTATTGGAAAATTGCAATTCGATTTTTTTTACCCCCTAAATCCTGCAGCCCTACAGCAAATCTCCGTCTGCTGAATTGGGCTTCTGCTGTGAAGGTGCGGTGCGGCCGACCCCTGCTCCACTTCACCACGAGGACACCTGACAGGTCTGCATGAGCATGTGATCGAAGCAGCTGCCAGGCTGTGGGTCACGGATTGCAGCGTTCACCGGCCTATCTGCTTCAGAGCGCCGCGAGGATCCGTTAACAGGATTAGAGCGGTGGAATGAGATGACTATTTAATCAGGGAGAGAAAGACGGCGGCGCTACATGAGGTGGACGATTATGAGGCCAGACAGTTTTAATAAAAAGCAGGATGCCATCACGTCACGAACAGATGATCGAGTCCGATCAACAGACTGATTATTTGCTTTGTTTAAAGGGAATATTGTCAGACGTCATGAGCTCGGTGTGCTTTTGCTTTCAGCGCTTTAATGAATGTTGAGATATTGAGTTGGACGAGACTTGATCCCTGTGGCTTGGGATATATTATCTGTCTGGCGTGCTGGGAAAACACCCAACTCTGAGGGAGAGACACTGCTGGAGGATGTTAGGACAGAGTCTGATCTTAAATCGAAACACCTGTGTGTTGTCACGCTTGTTCAGAGCTGGGATACGTGCGTAGGGTCGTGTGTATGGAAGAAAAATAATGACAAATGTCTTTGAAACAAAAAAGCATGTTGAATTGCACTAACTGAAAAAATAATGCAATGCATTAAATTTTGCAAAATTAGATTAAATTTTTTTTATTTTTTTTTTATAATTTCACCTAAAGATTACACTTTCTCTTCCAGGAAAATTGACCAAAACTATTAATGACTTATTGTTTGTGTACAAATACATTATGGGGACCAAATGTCCCCCCAAGTAAGTAATACTAGTAAATTTTGGCCCTTGAGGAAACGGATTGTAAGTACATTGCGAGGGCACATTCAATACTTTTAAGTGTATTTCACAAGGGTTTCATGAGGATTGGTAGCTGAAATTGAAAAATTAATGGCAGTATTTATTTATGAAATGTCATTAGAAATCTGATAGTTCCCTGATTGCTCAATAATGTGCCCCAGTCAGTCAAAAATATACCGTTATTTGGTACAAACAAACACACATGGCAATAAGTAAGGAATATTTCCTGTTCATATAATCTTTCATCTTCCGAAGACATTTAGAAATTTCTTAAAGGAATAGTTCACCCAAGAATGAAAATTTGCTGAAAATTTCCTCACCCTCAGGCCATCCAAGATGTAGAGTTTTTTTTTTCTTCATCAGATTTTGAGAAATTTATCATTTCATCACTTGCTCACCGATGTATCCTCTGCAGTGAATGGGTGCCGTCAGAATGAGAGTCCAAACAGCTGATAAACCAAGATGTAGAGTTTTTTTTTTCTTCATCAGATTTTGAGAAATTTATAATTTCATCACTTGCTCACCGATGTATCCTCTGCAGTGAATGGGTGCCGTCAGAATGAGAGTCCAAACAGCTGATAAAAACATCACAATAATCCACAAGTAATCCACACCGCTCCAGTCCAGCTGCGTGTTTGTAAGAAACAAAACCAATAAGACGTTTTTAACTTCTTACCAAAATATGCATTCATAATCCATAATTCATAATGCTTCCTCCAGTGAAAAAGTCAATTCCTGTTGTCCTCTCACGTCAGAATCTACCGACAAATTGGTTTAGAACTGTTTTGGACCATTTTCACTCGTGATCTGTGCAGATTTCTCTCCTGATTCAGACAAGACGACTTTTTTCCCCCCTGGAGAATGCAGTATTAATAATTAAAGGACTTGTATTATAGCTAGAAAGCAACGGTTTGAAGTTAAGAACGTATTGATGGATTTGTTTCTTACAAACGCACAGCTTTTCTCTTCAGTACCACAACACAGTTGTATCGGAAGGTAACACTACGGTATTAAATGATACCATGTCATATCCAAAACAAGGTATTACCATAGTATCATATCCAGATAACCATGGTAATACCATCATGCTTTTTTTGCTGGCCATTTCTGTCAACAAAGAAAACCTGAGTAATGAATCAGTACATATAAGTACTGTTGCAATTTACCATTATTTTTTCTGAAATCTCTCTCTCTCTCTCACACACACACACACACACACACACACACACATATGGGTCAATGAAGCATAAAAGGAAGGCAAGTTCTTAGAAATACCAAAGGCCATATAAATACAGAGACGTTTATTTTGACTAAGAATGGGAAAAAGTGCAACTTTTAAATGTTGTCTAAATATGGAATGATTAAAAAAAAAAAAAGTAATAATGACTAAATTACTAAGTAGAAATATATTAAAAAGACACACTTTCCTTGTAACAGACTTTGTATTCATGTTGGCTTTATATGGTTTTGAAAAATGTGTATACCATTTTTAAGAAATGTTTTAATTTATTGACTCCAAAAATCATGTTGTGTGACCATAATGGGAAAAAAGTAATAACATTTTTATTTATTTTTTTGTAGAGTTGCACCACATATGAATTTGCTTACCTTGCCTTGTCATAAATTTGACAGAGTTATGAGGTATGTAGGAGGCTTATTGAACATGGCAAATGACTAAGTAATGACGACTAAATTACTAAGTAGAAATATATTAAAAATACACACTTTCCTTGTAACAGACTTTGTATTCATGTTGGCTTTATATGGTTTTGAAAAATTTGTATACCATTTTTAAAAAATGTTTTAATTTATTGACTCCAAAAATCACGTTGTGTGACCATAATGGAAAAAAGTAATAACATTTTTTTTTTTTTTTTGTAGAGTTGCACCACATATAAATTTGCTTACCTTGCCTTGTCATAAATTTGACAGAGTTATGAGGTATGTAGGAGGCTTATTGAACATGGCACACAATCATGAGGGTCTACAGAGTCCTCTCTATCATGTCATTTCCTGTTTCTTGTTTCCTGTGGCTTTAATGTGACATTCACCACTCAGTGCATAGTGAATGAGTAAGCAAGTGAGCGGTTTTGGCCGCAGCTTCTGCATAAATGTATACATCCTAAAGCAATGTCTGACGCATGATGAATTCAGCTCAGTATCGATATGAATGGACTTGAGTACGTACAGCATTTTCCACAGTTTTGTCATAAATTTGAATATTGCGCAGTGTGAACATAACCAAAGATATTCTGGTTCCTAGATATGTTTGGGTAACTAAAACTAAAACTATTAAAAATAGTTTTCAGTAATTGAAATAAAAGCTGAAATATAATAAAATATAAATATTAGATGAATTCCTTCAACTTTAAAAGCTTAGACTATAAACTTAACTTAAAAACAATAAATAAATAAATAACTTGGAAAAATTATAAATGTTACCTGACTAACTGAAATGTATTTAATTTAAAATACAAATCAAAAAAAGCACACATCATTATTTAAATTAAATGAAAACTAAAACCGTAAAAATAAAGCTAATTCAAATGTTTAAAGGGGTAGTTCACCCAAAAATGAAAATTGTCACAGTTGCTGGTAGAAACTGACGTCTATAACATTTTTCCCGCCATACAATGAAAGCCAATGGCTACCGTCAACTGTTATATCTTCTTTTGTTTTCAATAGAAGAAAGAAACTCATACAGGTTTGAAACATATTGAGGAAGAGAATTTTCATTCAGTGAACTATCCCTTTATATAACATAACATAACAATCTCTTCACATCCTTATGGAAATCACTGAGTTAAGTGGTCTAAATGCAAAGTTCTGGAATGAAACTCCAGATGCCGCAGTCCGATAGGTCAAACTCAATCTGATATAATGACATCATTATCACATGGCGCAGCTGGTGGGTTATCTCCTGTATCATCAGCCATTGAGCTCGCTGCTCAACGATCAAATAGTTGGTTAGTGCTTGCAGTTGCAGCGCACTTCAGAAACCCTTCACCTTCCCCAGCTCCACCTGTATAGATCTGCTATGGGGTGATTAATGTATGCTATGTATGGGGGTTATTTCATGTATGTTATATGTGCAGCAGCAATATTTCTTACATGCTCACAGCAGCATGTTGTGGGTGTATTGGCAGAAGCAAATGGCTTACAAATATACTTAATCATTATGAAAATACCCGAGATGTCTTGAAGAACAGATAAACAATATATTGTTGCAGGCAAATGTATATTTTCCTTACATTTCATCATTCAAAACGTTTAACGTTATATATATATATTTTTTTTTTTCAGTTACAGCAATAGCGATTCCTTTATCCATATTAGGGATTTCCTGGAAGGTCATCAGTGTTACTTCTATGATGCTTATGTGGATTTTCTGCACGAGGGCGCCCTCTGGCGTCCAGTATGAATGAAACTCATATTACATGTGTTTATAGCGCTCAATAATGGCCAATCCATCCTATTTTGGGTAAAAATCTGAAAAATAATACCTCTCTCAAAAGAGGTTAAGCAGACATATAATAATCCACACTTTTTCCTGTGTACAGAGGTTTACAGGAGTTTTTTTGTTGTTAATTTGTTGCAAAAAACACTGATGTGCCAAGCTATCCGAACCGAACCGAAAACTGTGGTTAAAAACCGAGGTACGTATTGAACCGTGGACTAACTGTATTGTTGCATCCCTAAACAGTACTGTAATGTTGTCTCATCGGTGAATGAGACATGATGCAATCTGACAGTGCTGCATTCAACCCTCCACCAATCCCGTCTCTCATCCTGTTGCTGGTTAGCCTCTGGTCTTCCTGTGCACGTTCATGTGTTTTGGAGGTGGCGTGACTTTGGAGAGTCATTTGCAGGGAGAATGGGATCTTATGCTTTCAAAGCTAGCTTGCTATTGCGAGCCTCTCCGAAATTACCTACCCTTTAAGCAATAATGATGCATTATTACATAATGGAAAGCTTTCATGAACTGCAATAAAATGTCCTGCATATGGATGCATCCTCCATACTGTCCTTCCTGATTGCATTTAAGCAGCTGCTGTTAGATGCAGACTATCTCTGGGCCTGAGTAACCCACGGCTCCGGGTCTGGGGCAGTGAGTAAATGCCCATCTGTCAGGGCCGCAGGGGAACGGAGACGTACCATTCCTCATCCTCAGGGCCTGTCAGGGCCGTGGCGGTGAGGTACAGTCCCGCACGTCCGCCTGATATATGGCCACGGAGACTGAACGGATGACCTGCATCCTCCTCATTTGTACACTGTGACTGAGGGGACAGGTGAGACTTAGTGGAATAGAGTGCTGTGTGTTCGCTGTCCTAACACTGTCCCGACATCTCAGAGGTGAGGAAGACAATCAATATCGTATAGTTTAATAATGTTACTTTATCACAAGGTTGCATTGATCTACTGAAGCCAGCTATTGATTTTCACTTGTTTTTATTTTACATCGCAAGGCTTTATAGTTTCTTGGGTATCACAAAACACACAGCTTTTGAAATAGGGCTGATGATGCAACGGATGAGAATAAATCAAACTCTGTTTGTGATAATAATAATAATAATGTCAGCACACCCCCAGGTGCTGAATGCTGTACTCACACATTTGTGTCTCATTCACTAGTGTTATTATTTAATAATAATATTTAAGCCTCGTAATTTACAGATTTCAGGCCCAGATGTAATTTATGGATGCATTTTCTCAGCTGATTTGGTTGAAAATCTGTGGAAATCTATTGCAGGATGGATGTGAACTGGAATATGTAATGCAGATTTATTGGTAGCTGAAAACGTTATGAAATTAAACAAACATGCATTGACCGAGGAAAGACTGACAGAATGTGAGCAAATATAAGTTTACATCATTTTTATCAAAAATACTTTTAATTTCTATTAGATGTAAAACAATTACTTGAGTATGATATCACTTGTGGAAAAGAAGTGTGTTTAATTGGGTTAAATGTGCACTTGTAGTGTACTTCAAATCTTAAGTTTTTATTTATTTTTAATTTTTTCAAACTATACTTGCAGGTAATATAATATTAATGAAATAAAAGACCACTTAAGTGTACTTTACTTATAGAGTACAGATTCATGGGTGTTTCTTAACTAATTTAAGTATACTTGTATATGATAGTAATGAAATAATTTGCAACTTAAGTGTACTTAAAAAGAGTGCACTTTCGTCATTGTTTCTTAACATACTTGGGTACACAAAGGTGTTATTCAGTATTACTTTTAAAAAGTTTTTAAATTAACTTAATTACAATTTGACCAATATAAATGTGTAATTATAAAAACGGTTTAATTAATGATGTTTCAATTAACTACATTAAGTATATTTTATTTGACCATAAATGCCTGTCAGTGCATTCAGCAGTGCACTTTAACAGTATTTCAAAGACAATAGAAGTAATTATGAAATTACATATAAAGATGTACTTAAGTCCTACTTCAGAAAAAAGTTAATCCGTGCGCATATTTAAAAAAAATAATAATTTGCACTTGTAATTTTTAATCAAAAACATTAACCTTCCCTCCCTCCTTCAATGACATGTCTTCGCTTCATAATGTAAGACTCGAAAAAGGGGTTGGACTTTACTGACTGTCCAGTGACCAGGCTTTTAGCACCCTTCGCCAGGAGTTTGATTGACAGGTGATCTGACCAATCATAACACCAAATCCGCCTTTTTGTTCGACAAACAAACCAGACAGGAGAGTAGATTAATGTCAGTAGAGTCAAACATGAAAATGGTGTATTGACGTCCTTCTGCTGTTGAGACAACATTCCATCTGGTGTTCATTCATGTGTGTTTCATGCTATAACTAGCAGGAAGAGACCGATTCACATTTGAACCTCTAGAACTAAGGCGCTACAGTGATCTGTCACCTTAAAGAGCTCCAAAAATATTTATTTTATATTTATAGTTTTAATTTCTTTAAACAAATTACTAAATTTAAAAGCTGAGACCTGCTCTGTCTTGTCTGTTGGCGCGTTGTCAGTGTCCTCTTTGACCTGCGATGTTTTTTCACTGATTGACTGTGTGTAGCTTTAGAACGCAATCACCTCAGTTCAAGCAGCACGTGAACAGATAATCTCTTCCTCTTTACTACTAGTTATAGCATGAAATAAACATGAATGAACAGTAGAGTTATGTTGTCTCAACTGCAGAAAACTGACAAGACACCATAGTCCACCGACGTTAATCTAACTCTCCTGTTTGGGTTGCTTGTCGGACAAAATGGCGGATTTAGCATTATGATTGGTCAGATCGCCTGTCAATCAAACTCCCAGCGACGGTTGAAATCCCGCCCTACGTTCCAGAAGCCATTTCACTCAGATATACGTCACGATAAGGAAGAAAAAACTATCGCAACTTCTGTTTCATGCCAACTTTAAAGGGATTTAAAGGGGAAAAAATACTATAGAAGTCAGTGGACAAACATCAACTGTTTGGTTACCAACATTCTTCAAAAAGATCTTCTTTTGTGTTCAACCAAAAAAAAGAAATTCATACAGGTTTGGAACAACATGAGAGTGAGTAAATTATGAAAAAAATAAAATAAATATGGGTGACCTATCCAAAAGTCCAAAAACTTTACATTCAATTCACACTTAAATATATTCTATAAAAAATATATAATTTCCATAATAAGTACTCTTTTTCACAAGGGATTCAAGGGACTGTATCTTTTCACAAGGAAGTGTGCCTGCAGAAGAGAGCGCAATTGCAATTGAAGCGGCCATTGTGTTGAATATGATTTGCATCATGTTATGTACCAGGATAAATAGTGAGAGAACAGATGAGAGCTGCAGCCTGGGCAAAACCTTTTGTGTTTCTATTTGTTTTTATGCCTCCAAATCTCATCTTGTAAGATGATAGACAATCAAAGATACAGAGCAGAGTAAATTTGATCCAGCCTGACCAGTTTCATAAATGCTAATTTTATCTCTTCGTTTAGGCAACAACATAAAATAGATGTTAGTATGTTGATGTTAACAACAAATTAGTGTGTATGTTTAGCGTTAATCTCTTTCACTGTGTCATGGTGAACGCTGTGTTTTTATCTTTGTAAGGCGTGTTATTGTGTAATGGTTCCCACCAGACTGTTCAAGGTACAGTGCAGCTGCAAAAAAAAAAATGGAAAGCTCCTTACAATATATTAATGATTTTGTTATTTTTAATGTATGCTGGGATCTGTTATGATTTCCTCTAATACACCAGACAGCTTCAGTGATTTATTTAAAATGATATAGTAACATGTTATATATATGCATGCATATTTTGTGTGTTAATTGGGAGAGTGAGCGAGTGTGTGTATGTGCTGCTCATAAACGCGTTCGTATCCCTATTGAACCAATGTGAGAGTGCCAGAAGACTGTTGGAGACAAATGAGTTAACAGTAGTGTAAGCCCTTAGCTGTAAAGCGATTCAGTCCTGATCACATCACATCCTATCTGTGATGTTGTAAAATGTCTTACTGTAGATGATACATTTTCATATCTAGGGGATATCGAATTTCAGGAATGGTGTTTGATGGCTTCTTAAAGGAAACAACAGTTGAGTGGCTGCTGTATTCTGTGCACTTTTGGACTCAATTTTGCCAAGATAGATCGAGGAAGAAAGAGAAAGTGAGAGAGATTTGCTGTCCTCACAGTGAGTTCAGGCCGGTGGCTTAGATGCTGGCCAGAGCCTGTGAGATTTGGCCGCTCGTTTTGTTAACTTGTGGGAAAAACACACGTCCAGAGTCAGAGCCAGCTCAGAGTGTGTGAAATGCTACGGACAAACACTCAGAGTAGGGATGTTAATTTTAATCGGTTAACCGACCGTAAGAATTTTTACAGATTAATACAATCAGTTAAACAGTTTGAAAAGTAATTAAATTATTTATTTTTTCAGTAATTTATCAAAATATTTAAAAAGGTTTGCTGCATGGTTAAAAATACGCTACACGTATTAAAAAAAAAAAATTTTTAGGGGGAAAATATATGTCGCATTTTATTATTTCATTCAGAAATGGGCCTAATGCCGACGCGAAATGTTTACAAAAATTATTATAAATACTGTAAACATAACTAGGCTATTTTAGTTCCCCTCACTCCACAACACAAAATGTTTTGCATAACATCACAGCGGTACGGTGAAAACCCTTAACGGCACAGATTTTACTACATATTTTTTTTTACTACATTATTTTTTTTTTACTACATAGTTGTTTTTCCATATGTTTGACTGACTGTATTTTTTTATGATAATGAACAGGCTGCATTGTCATGGTAGCAAAGCTTAACTGTGAAAAATTATTGCGCGCATGCTTTTTTTACAAATTTTTTTTTTTTTTTACTACATAGTTGTTTTTCCATATGTTTGATTGACTGCATTTTTTTATGATAATGAACAGGCTGCATTGTCATGGTAGCAAAGCTTAACTGTGAAAAATTATTACGCGCATGCTGCGCCGGCGCAATCACTTGAATTTTTTCCTTCTAACAGTGGAAGAAACTACTCCTTTTAGTCCTAAAGATAATGGGAATTGTAAAAGGTTTGCCTTTATGTACATTCACAATAAAAACAAATCTTTGTGCTTTTGTAAAATAAGCCTAAAGAAAAATAGGATGCCGCTTTCTGCCGTCTGTTTCCTTTCGCACAGCACAAAAATGAACAGAAACTCTGCATACTAGGCTACATGTTGCACAGTTTTTCTTTAATTTTCTTAATTTATTATTTAAGTAAAAATATGTTTTTCGTATAAGCCTATTTATTTGTTATATATATTTATTATGTTTTTCTCTGCTCGCAGAAGTGCTGCAGGCGCGTGATGTGATATGATGACCAGGTGAATCCTCGTGTTCTGTTGTTTGCTGCTTTTTGCGCATAAAAAATACTAACATTTGTTTCCCGGGGATTAATTTTACAATGGGTCCCAGACACTTATCCTTTCTAATTTAATTCAATTCTAATTTAAAATAATCTTGTCGGTTAACTGTTAACGAGTGTCGGTTGTCGGTTAGGAAAATTAACCGAAATGAACGTCCCTATCTCGGAGTAAAAAACGCAGTGTCTCTGATAATCAAGACAAAATTTGGTCAAAATAAAGCTTCAGAAAGGATTTTTCACAGCAATGCCATAGAAGAACCATTTTGGGTTCCACAAAGAATGAACAAGTTCTTAAAAGAACCCTTGTTTTAGCTTGAACATTTGATATAATCTGAATAAACTTTTTCCAATATAAAGAACCTTTTGCATATCTCCATGGATGTTAAAAATCTTCATGGAACCACAGATGCCAATACAGAAGCTTTATTTTTAAGAGAGTAGGGCTGGGTGGAAAATATCCACCCGGATCTCATGAGAAAACATTAACTAAGATGTACAATTTGTTTACTTTGAAAACATACTTAAACATATCAGTGGGGCATTAGCATATCAGCCGAAACGGATGAGTATGATATGCAAATTAGCCACCAATTTGCCAAAATGTTAAATAGCCTACTTACAAATTGTCAAGTGTGTTGAAATATCAATCTCCTTGCTTTAATCAATCTCCATTTTAAAGAGGACATCGGTTTAAATATACACTTTTTTTGCATTTCGTTTCTGGTATGTCTGCCAGCTCAGAAAAGCTGTAAAAAAAACACACAGCCAGTTTGTTGTGGACTGTCTCAGTCTGAAACTGTCATCCAGCAAGCTGTTTCAGTTGTCAGCTTGTAGATAGTTGGCTGTTTGAATAAGACAACCTCAGAGCCATATACGGATATGCATGCATCTTGTTGACATGCATCCCATTCAATAATCGCAATAAGCTTTGTGCTTTGTTTGACGTTTGTGATAAAACTGACAGAATTTGAAATCTGAGACTGTTTATTATCAAAAGTAACAATGCATGTGGTTTTGATGCTTTTTAAAGTGGTGTGACAGATCGCTGTAGTGCCTCAATTCAAGTGGAATGTGAACCGATAATTTCTTCCTCTTTACTACTAGTTATAGTGCGAAATAAACATGAATGACTGAAAATCAGAAGATCTGTTGAAAGACAAAGTTTAGCTTACTGAAGTTATCGTGTTTTAACAACTTTGTTCACAGAATGTTACATTTTCAGAAGTCATTTCAAAGAACTCTTAGAGAGGAGATTTTGGCAAAAAAAAAATATTGTCTATTATATATTATTTATATTTTTACCTGTTAATGATGCCGAAATGCATGTTTGAATTAATCTGTTCTGAAATAAGTTATGACAGACACCATATTGGGATTAGAAACCTAATGACATCATTAGAAAGGTAAAATAAATTTGCAGTGTAAATGTTTGTATACAACTTGAGTGTTTATACAGTACACTGTAAAATATTACATGATCAGTAAGTCATGGCAACTTACTGTATGTTTTTACATTACCTCTTCAAAATAAGTTGAAAAATTTCCTTTTTTTTTTTTTATAAGTCCAGCTTGATTTTTCAGGTAGGTTTAATGTAATTCAAGTTGAAATTACTTGTATAACCAAGTTGATTATACTTAAAACTTAAGTTCAGTTGCTGCCTTGAATTTTTATGTTGAAATAAGATTTTTTTTACAGTGATCATCAGTTGAATTGAATAGTTTAGGTTGTTAATTTTAACCTTTAATATACTATACATATAGTATATACATATACTAGCATCTGCACTATGTGATTCTTATTACTTCACTATGAATGGATGGAAAGTTACTTGTAGATTAACAGACTTGAAGATTAATTCAAGCTCAAAAATGATACTTTTCACCTTTTAAAATGCTGTATTCTTCTGCACAGATGTTCTTAAAATTCTTCTGAAGAGCTTATTTATAGAGTGTTTGATTACAGTATATTTTTCTTCGTCAAAACACATTAGCCAGTTTCCTCAGTCCTCTCCCACTTTTAAGAAATCCTGCTGTGGTCATGCAACAATCTGAGGGAGTGAACATCGCTGTATGCTGAGTCTGACCCAAGAGACACTGAAGGCAAAAACAGGCCCTGAGGTCTGGACTGGTCCTGCATGCTCGGGTGTTTCTGTGCAGTCGTTACTCCTTTTTTTGCTCTATAGTCCCTCTCGAAATGGAATCCACTGGCTGTTGCTGTGGCTTTGCAAAAATAAATCATCTGCGGTGCTGGATTTAGCCACTAATGAGGTATTGATCTGCGAGGAGCCTTAACTTTTCAGGGGGAAGTAGATGGAGAAACTGAGAGCTGAGACCTGTCTGGAGGACATGCAAACATATTCAGTGTTTTGCTGAATTAAAAGTCTTGACATTTATTTGAAATGGAAAATGTTCAGGTAAATAAATACTGAAGCTGTCTGTAAAATCGAGAGAGCTGTTTGGGAATCTGAAAACGTTTGGCATGGTGACAAGAAGTTGAGAGTAATTATATTGCAATCACAGATGTGAAACTTTTTTTGTTTGACAGGTTTGTCATCTCTATAATTGTCCTCTGTGACGGCACGTCATCCACATATGGGAGTCTTATAGATTCTTTAATGTATCTGCATAGGCAAGAGGAGATGTGGGAAGAGATGTTGAGCATAACCGATCCCATAATGCTTGTACGTTCAGGCGTTTCCTTCAGGAGTTCTGTGGTACAGTGATGGTATTGCAACATAATACTGTGGCAATTTGGGATTTTGATATCAAGATATCACTGAGCATAATCATTATTATTACTATTAAATTGGCCATTATTAGACTGATTTACTTTTAAACTAAAATAATCAATACTGTGGGTGAAAAAAGTTTTTGTTTATATACTATTATAATATTTGTTAATATTTTGAATGAGCTTCTTTTACGTCTTTTTATATCTTTTTAAATTTTATCATTTTATGTGCATTGCCTTTTATTTAGCCTTTTTAATATTTTTGTTTACTTTCAGCTTTAATAAATTGAATATTTAGCTTTAATTTATTCCGATTTATTTCAGTTAACAAAAACAATAGTTTTTAACAATAGTATTAGTGCTGTCAAACGTTTAATCGCGATTAATCGCATCCAAAATAAAAGTTTTTGTTTACATATATATGTGTGTGTCCTGTGTATATTATTTATGTATATATAAATACACACACATGCATGTATATATTTCAGAAAAATATGTTAGTTCATATATTAAATATGTTTATTTATAATATAAATTATTTGAATATAAATAGGCATGTAAATACATGTAAATATTTGTAAAATATATACTGTTATATATGCATAATAAATATACACAGAACACACATATATTATTCAAACAAAAACTTTTATTTTGGATGCGATTAATCGCGATTAATCGCATCCAAAATAAAAGTTTTTGTTTACATATATATGTGTGTGTCCTGTGTATATTATTTATGTATATATAAATACACACACATGCATGTATATATTTCAGAAAAATATGTTAGTTCATATATTAAATATGTTTATTTATAATATAAATTATTTGAATATAAATAGGCATGTAAATACATGTAAATATTTGTAAAATATATACTGTTATATATGCATAATAAATATACACAGAACACACATATATTATTCAAACAAAAACTTTTATTTTGGATGCGATTAATCGCGATTAATCGCATCCAAAATAAAAGTTTTTGTTTACATATATATGTGTGTGTCCTGTGTATATTATTTATGTATATATAAATACACACACATGCATGTATATATTTCAGAAAAATATGTTAGTTCATATATTAAATATGTTTATTTATAATATAAATTATTTGAATATAAATAGGCATGTAAATACATGTAAATATTTGTAAAATATATACTGTTATATATGCATAATAAATATACACAGAACACACATATATTATTCAAACAAAAACTTTTATTTTGGATGCGATTAATCGCGATTAATCGCATCCAAAATAAAAGTTTTTGTTTACATATATATGTGTGTGTCCTGTGTATATTATTTATGTATATATAAATACACACACATGCATGTATATATTTCAGAAAAATATGTTAGTTCATATATTAAATATGTTTATTTATAATATAAATTATTTGAATATAAATAGGCATGTAAATACATGTAAATATTTGTAAAATATATACTGTTATATATGCATAATAAATATACACAGAACACACATATATTATTCAAACAAAAACTTTTATTTTGGATGCGATTAATCGCGATTAATCGCATCCAAAATAAAAGTTTTTGTTTACATATATATGTGTGTGTCCTGTGTATATTATTTATGTATATATAAATACACACACATGCATGTATATATTTCAGAAAAATATGTTAGTTCATATATTAAATATGTTTATTTATAATATAAATTATTTGAATATAAATAGGCATGTAAATACATGTAAATATTTGTAAAATATATACTGTTATATATGCATAATAAATATACACAGAACACACATATATTATTCAAACAAAAACTTTTATTTTGGATGCGATTAATCGCGATTAATCGCATCCAAAATAAAAGTTTTTGTTTACATATATATGTGTGTGTCCTGTGTATATTATTTATGTATATATAAATACACACACATGCATGTATATATTTCAGAAAAATATGTTAGTTCATATATTAAATATGTTTATTTATAATATAAATTATTTGAATATAAATAGGCATGTAAATACATGTAAATATTTGTAAAATATATACTGTTATATATGCATAATAAATATACACAGAACACACATATATTATTCAAACAAAAACTTTTATTTTGGATGCGATTAATCGCGATTAATCGCATCCAAAATAAAAGTTTTTGTTTACATATATATGTGTGTGTCCTGTGTATATTATTTATGTATATATAAATACACACACATGCATGTATATATTTCAGAAAAATATGTTAGTTCATATATTAAATATGTTTATTTATAATATAAATTATTTGAATATAAATAGGCATGTAAATACATGTAAATATTTGTAAAATATATACTGTTATATATGCATAATAAATATACACAGAACACACATATATTATTCAAACAAAAACTTTTATTTTGGATGCGATTAATCGCGATTAATCGCATCCAAAATAAAAGTTTTTGTTTACATATATATGTGTGTGTCCTGTGTATATTATTTATGTATATATAAATACACACACATGCATGTATATATTTCAGAAAAATATGTTAGTTCATATATTAAATATGTTTATTTATAATATAAATTATTTGAATATAAATAGGCATGTAAATACATGTAAATATTTGTAAAATATATACTGTTATATATGCATAATAAATATACACAGAACACACATATATTATTCAAACAAAAACTTTTATTTTGGATGCGATTAATCGCGATTAATCGCATCCAAAATAAAAGTTTTTGTTTACATATATATGTGTGTGTCCTGTGTATATTATTTATGTATATATAAATACACACACATGCATGTATATATTTCAGAAAAATATGTTAGTTCATATATTAAATATGTTTATTTATAATATAAATTATTTGAATATAAATAGGCATGTAAATACATGTAAATATTTGTAAAATATATACTGTTATATATGCATAATAAATATACACAGAACACACACATATATTATCCAAACAAAAACTTTTATTTTGGATGCGATTAATCGCGATTAATCGCATCCAAAATAAAAGTTTTTGTTTGGATAATATATGTGTGTGTTCTGTGTATATTTATTATGCATATATAACAGTATATATTTTACAAATATTTACATGTATTTACATGCCTATTTATATTCAAATAATTTATATTATAAATAAATATATTTAATATATGAACTAACATATTTTTCTGAAATATATACATGCATGTGTGTGTATTTATATATACATAAATAATATACACAGTACACACACATATATATGTAAACAAAAACTTTTATTTTGGATGCGAATAATTGTGATTAATCATTTGACAGAACTAGTTTGTAGATAGATAATACTTTATAGATGGTTAACAATAACAAAAAAAATCTTCTGGCATTTAGTTTGATTGGAGGAGACATTTGATAGAATGAAAATTCTTTCCTTAAAAAATATATTTTTTAACATCATAGTTGCTGTTTTAATAAAGCAAAATGGAAATCTTCCAGAGTAAAGTGCATGTACCACATATTACTATATTCATATTTTCATAATGTACTGTATGTGCAAAAACCTATTATGATAGTATATTATGGTGCTTTATGTTAGTTGAATCTGTGGTCTGATGAGTGATCTGAGGCAAATCAGAGAGGGCATACAACCTATTTGGCAACAAACGTGCTCGTTAATAATGTAGCTGTTCTTACTTTGTTATTGAGATCAGCGGTGAATTAATACATTGAAATATAATGCATTTGCAGGAAATAGGAAGTAACAGCAACACCTACTAGTGTTAACGCATGTATTTTTTGCTTCAGACATTATAGTAATGGCTGCTACTATTTGTCACATTTTAGTTGCATATATTCCATCATGGCATTAATTAGCTGGATAACTCATAAAAAGGGGAAAAAAGAAATGGATGTGTCCCATTATTCATAACAAGAGTGGTCATGGGGGTTTGAGTCTCTCAGGAAGGCAGTTGTACAGTCTTAACCCTTGACATGTGTGCTATTAGTTTGATTCTTCATATTCAAGATCACTGTGCTTTTCTGCTTAAACGGGGTCGGTGTTCATTTTCCTCTCTGCCCCAATGAAAATGCCTCACAAAGTCCGTCACTTGTGTTACAGTATATGTTTATTATTAGTGGGGCTTCACGCTGAGTGCTTAGTAAACCTGTACTTCCGCCCCGACTGGTCTCTCTGTGAGCCGGCTCAATCTATGCTATGTTATATGGGTTAAACAAGCGCACCTATTCATCTTTGCTCTATACAGGGGATGCTATTTCTGAACTCTGCAGGAGTCTGATCATTTCAAGACTTTGTTCTTTGATGGAGGCCAAACTCTTTGAAGCTGGTCCATGCTGAACCTCAATGAAGAAAGTTTTTTTTTCTTTTGTCAGAATTTTGCAATGAGAGAGTTAAAGGCTGATTTGCTTCGCTTCATTAAATGGTTACAAAGCGTAGAACACAATTTCTGAGGCGATAACACACATGCTGTATGTGTTACTGTAAATGTATTATTTTTCATTTTAAGGTGTAATTTATTTAATTTTGGACTTAATTTTAATCAGAAGTGTTGATTGTGAATAATAATTTGCATGGTCTGAAAGCAGGAGTTGAATTTGTTGACTATAATATAAAATACTTAAATCAATATAATATAATATAATATAAACTGTGTGTTTGGTTTGATTTGCTTCGCTTCATTAAATGGTTACAAAGCGTAGAACACAATTTCTGAGGTGATAACACACATGCTGTATGTGTTACTGTAAATGTATTATTTTTCATTTTAAGGTGTAATTTATTTAATTTTGGACTTAATTTTAATCAGAAGTGTTGATTGTGAATAATAATTTGCATGGTCTGAAAGCAGGAGTTGAATTTGTTGACTATAATATAAAATACTTAAATCAATATAATATAATATAATATAATATAAACTGTGTGTTTGGTCATTGTATTATGAGCTTAGAATTTGTAAATTGCTCTGTACATTTATGGTTTAGGGCCACATAGTCACTTGACTTCATTTGCACATTCTGTTTACATATATAGATATACTGAAAAAATTATTGTGATTTTAACAGTAAAAGACTGTAAAAATGCTACAGTAAAAACCTGTTAACAGTAAGTTTCCATACTGTATTCGGTGAATAAATGTTATTACATTTAATGTGATTTTACAGTAAAATGCTGTTAAAAATAAATTTTTTGGAAGTGAAAAAGAAAAAGTCATTGTATAATTTACAGTGAAAAACCGTAAATTGACACTCCCAGAATTCCCTGCATGACACGTCATAGTTTTTTTGTTGAAATAATGTTTCTTCTCAGTTTTTTTCTTATCATTTGTGCACACTAGGTTTTAATCTTACATCTAATGTGAAATTAATGTTTATTGCATTATTTCAGTATCGTGTGTCACCATGATGGTGTTTAGTGTTTGTGTGAATGACACTGTGTGCACCATCTATATATAAGTAGCTCGTAGAAAAGCTGTTTGTGATGAGCTTTGGTCCATCATGTGACTTTCTCATCAACACCAGTTTTTGGTGGTTATCAGTGCATTACAATGGTTCAACCCGATATTAGTACTTCAATGTGTTGGTTTATTAACATTACATCAGTTAATGAAATACGGTATTTTATTTTGAATTTAAGTTAAGTCTGTAAAACCTAAAATGTTGCTACCATATTTTTTTACGGTGAAGTTCTGGCAACCACAGCTGCCGGTATTTTACCGTAAATGTCACAGATTTTTATTTTTTTACTGTGCTATATGCAAATGTAACTTCCCTGATAATGCTGATGTTGTGCTGCGCTTGGCTCGTAAAAACTGAGAACAAGAGGTGGCTAAAGTTGCTGTGGTGCAAAAGGCAACGGCTGTTAAACTGTAAAAAAAATATTTTTTAACGTAAATAAAACCGATTATTGGAGTATATTTTACAAGAAAATACAATTTGTCTTTCTACTTCAAAATTTCACATTTAATTCAATGTTACTTGCAGTTAGCTCAGTCTCTCGACTGTAATTTTATTTGTGAAATTTACTAGCAAATTCTGAGTGACAATAAATTTAAAGTCAGACATAAATAGCTTCGTTGATTGTCGTGTAAAAGGCAACGGCTGTTAAAAAACTAAACTAAACTAAAATGTTTTTTTGAAGTAAATAAAACAGAAACTTTCGTCCATCATAAAAAAATTCGGATCAGGTTCGATTTTCTGCGTTTTTGGATCTGTAGCAAGTATTTTGATAGGAAAGGATGACGAATACGAAAAAAACCCGGAAAAACGCATACAAAAATTTCGGACTCTGTGTGCAAGGACCTTAAAAGTTTTCCATTTGGGAGGACTAAAGTTTGCACATGTGGCCTGAACATTCAGATGCATTTACACTTGAAATGAAGGGTTTCATGGATCTCTCTCACTCTTCTACATGGCAGGACTAGTTACAGCATCATCAGGTGTAATATCTGCTTTAGGCATGAAGGCCAGGACTAGGATGAATGGGTTTACCGTGGGCTTTTCTAATGTGGGCGAGCCACATCATTGCTGTCTGGCTGCCACTGTACAGCTGAAGATTGACTTCCAGGATTGCCATTTAGGCGTCCTCCACTACCGAAGGCTTTCATCTGCTCTCACACAGGCTCTTCTCCTGCAATTACGGAGGATTCCTGCGTGTAAATGAGCGCTGGCTTGTTTACCACATGGAAAGCATATCGCGTTGGCCTCTAATGTATCTCAGAGCATTATCACTCCGTCACAGTGTTGTTCTATTAGCGGAGATTCAGGAGGAAAGTGTATTTCGTTTCTGCGCTCTTGTGGCTTGTACAGTTTCATTCTCTCTGTCCGTGTTTTTCCAGATCGCTCGCTATGACGTCAGACAGCAGAGCTCACTGAGATTTAGCACGCTAGGATAGACTCCTCTTTACAGTCACTCGTATGGCATGGGTCATGTGATTTCTAGCACCCCTGGTTGAATGATGGGAATGCAATCATACGATTATTGTCAGGTGAAATATGCTCATCCTTACATATCTACGTTAGATTTCCATGATAATACAGAAGTAAATGCATCCTGCATATTAAGAAGTGCTTGCTGACACCCTTCTTGATAGACAAGATGTTTGATTTGATAATCTGTTTTGATTTGGATTTCTTTAGCCATTAAAGATTTCCTAGAGCAGGTGAATCTTATCACTCGGGTCAAATTTCATAAAAAAATTTAAATAATTTTTTAATTAAAAAAATGAATTGAATTAAATGAATTGGAAAAAAAAAAAAATATATATATATATATATATATCAATTATATTTCTAAATATAATATCTTATTTTTTTAATTTAATTTTAATTTAATTCATTTATATATATCCAAAATAAGTTATGTAATATGTGTGTACTGTGTATATTTATTATGTATATTTTGCAAATATTTACATGTATTTACATTTATATAATGTAATATATATATATATATATATATATATATAATTATAGTTTAAGTATAAATATAAATATTAGATGTTTTTCATCTACTATTTTATTTCATTTCAGCTCCATTTTAATTAATTAATTGCAGTTTTAAATTAAATTTCTGTTAATTCAATTCAATTAATAGTTATAAATAAATCAATTATTTTGATCAATAATAGCACTGTTCACAATGCACCATAAATCAATCAGTAAATAGATCAATAATTATTTCTTTGATGTTTTCTGTGATGAATATGTTCACGTGTTTACAGAGATTTACCCTAGAAAGAGTAAGCAGCTATTTCAGCCTTTTACGTTTGTTCCTTCAGTCATTTGAAAGCATGGTTTGCCCACAAAGCTGTTTTTAAAGCCTGGATTCACAATTCAGTCACAATCAGCTGTCTTTTCTCTTAACACGGAGTATTTGAAGTTAGCACTTTTAGCTTTCTTTCTCCGAGCAATGACCCTATTCCTGAATGAATTCGTTGTGAGTTCACTCTGTGTCTGTTTTGGGCTGGATCTTGTGTTGGCCATCCAGTGTCTGTGCTGACGGTTATTGGTTGGTTGGTGTGGTGTGTTTCGTTTGGCCTCAGCACTTTGGCATTGCTGTGTGATGAGCTCTGGTGTCACTGATTCCCATGACTCATTGAGGTGGACATCCAGCAGAATGAGCAGAGACGTGCGGTCAGATCTCTGCTGACTAGGCAGGCTTTTACTTTTCTTAGATGTCGGATGGAAATGGGTTTGGTGACGTAGTGCTCATTTAGTGCCATTGCACGTGTATGTGTCAGTGCATGTGAGGACAGTAAGCTGGAAAGTCCATCTCAGTATTTTTTCAAGGCTTTTGCTAAAATCTAATAACCGTTTATTTATGTATTTGCTTTGATAAAGCCATGTTGCCAAGTAAATGTAAATTTGCTTATGTTTTTCTAAAACATTTGAATAGGGATGCAGCAATATTAAAATTCTGGCTGAAACAATAAGCAGACTATAATTTAAAATGTTTAAAGCAAGATGAAATATTCCGTCAAAATCTAGTGTAAAATAATAAAGGTGTGTTTTTCACAATAAACGGAGGAAATTGTAATTAAAAAATATAAATGCTAAAAATTGCATGTTTTTATTTATATGCAATTTTAAGTATTTATATATTTTAATTATAATTTCCTCCTTTTTTTATAGACTTAAGACTTTTTTATATATTTGGGGATGCAGCAATAAAATGGGTGATGTTTAGGCATCACAAAATCATATACAGTAATATACAGTATGAAAAATGGATATTCATTTAGAAGTTCTAAGTGTTATTAAATTATTTTGAATTTTTCTGTTAGATGACAGAAAAGGTTATCGGTATGTAAAAATAATAATTTAAAAAAATCGGTGAAATTTACGGTAAATCGCCATTAAATATACAATGGCCACATTTTCCGTTTTTTTTAGACTGATCTTAAATTTACAGTAAAAAGTGTATATATTTCATTACCTAAAATAATGTTAATATACCAAATTACTAAAGTTATTATTATTTTTTTTTTTTACCAGACAGCAACATTAAAACACAATTAAAATTGAGATCATTACAGTTTTCTACTGTATACATTGAACTTACTGTTAACCAATTATAAGGTTTTTACTGTAGCATTTAAAAAAAAAGACCATTAACATTATGATCATTTTTTTTACAACGTAGGAGAAATGAACGCATGTCTTTATTGAGATGTCATTGCAGGCTGCAGACAAAAAAAAAGATGCAGTGCGACTAGTGTAGTCTGATTCACAAGCAAATGAGTCTTCAGAGCCTGCTCTCGAAACAAATGATTGAGTCAGTGTTGTTATTGTTAACTAAAACCATTAAAAAAAAAAAAACGAATTGTTTATATAACTGAAAAAAATCTGAAATAAAGTAAAATATAAATATCAGATGAAAATGTAAACTAATGCAGAAAACGTACACTAAAATGACTTAAATGAAAATTTGTCAACTAAATAAATAAGTTAAAGGACTAAAATGACTCAAATTAAAATAGTAATGAAAAAAATCTATATATAAAAAAAAAAGAACAAAAGTCAAAGTAATAAAAATTACAAAAGCACAAAACAAAATGACCGCAGATTTCAAATAAAATTAAAATTAATATTAAATATTAAAAACGAACTAAAAATAGTCGAGTGTGACATTGAAACAAACATTTTCTGTACAAGCTGCTTTTAAACCGCACAGTACAAAAATATGCATTGTGATAGCGCTATACAAATAAACTTGACTTGAACTAAATTGAATTTATATAGTGTATGTGGCAGATTCACCATATATAAACCTTCCGAAGGTCATGACCTATTTTTTTTACATTAAAAAAAGATGTTTCTGAGATGGTTACTTGGAACATGCAGTGTAAGGAGGTCATGTGACATATATTATTCTTTGAAAGGTTAAAGCATGTAGAATACAATGTCACATAGGCTACTATTTTCGAAGGAATTAGGAAGTACACAATGCGCAGTGTGCAGAGTATGCATTAAACGTCTAGTTTATTACAGGCGTTACAAGCCAGTGCTCGAGTCAGAAGTTGTCAAACAGAACTGTGTTTTGAAGGTCAACCTACGCATGCTTTACTTAAAGCCAGAATATTGCAGACTGGGTGTGCGTGTGTGTGTGCGCGATGTACAGACAATTGTTCCTTAGGCAGCTCTGTCCTCTCTATACACTAGCATGCAAATTACTTCAGACCCTGCAACCAGTGTGTGTTATTTTAGTATAATTAATATAATATCACATTATATTATTAATATTTCCATTTTATTTTTAATAATTTATTAATTCAGCTTATTTTAAATTTATTTGATTTCAGCTTTATTTAAGTTACTGAAAATGATATTAGCTTTAGCTTTAGTTGGTAATAAACATGTTGCCTGTGTTGTATATCAGCAACAGGAAAAATTAGATTAAATGTAATGTAATGTGGCCCTATGAAATGTTTTATTTTTTCCCACCATATGTTTTAGTGTTAACAAATTTTTTGTTTTAGCATGTCTAATTATTTTAATGCAAAAAAAACCCCAACCTAATTTATTCAAATTAAATCTTAAAATAGCCTTTTGAGATGGTTTTCCCCCTCAGAAATTCTGTGTTGTATATTTAGATTTTTCTGGTTGTCAAATGAAAGCATAAAACATTAGTTTAATTTATCTTTTAATTACTGCAAATTAAATAAACTTTTCTTTTTAAATTAAAACATGGAAGAAATGTTGTGTGATTATTACTTAAAAAATCAGTTTAATAATTTTAGTAATAGTAGTACAATAGTAACAATATTCATATATTTCTGGCACAATGTCTTCAAGTCAAACTGAACTTTTATTTTGACAGGTTGCTGTGAACACCTTTACATTTCTGTGTGTATATGTTCTGACACTAGTTTTACTCAAATGAATGGTGAAATGCTCATGAAGTGACTCTCAGAACAATTTTGGAGATGTTGTTCTTGTATTTCTGTCCTCATTTAGTGAGACAACAGATGCTGACATCGCCGCATGTGTGTAGTAAATTAAACTGCGCATCTGCACCATTCATTCACACAGAGAAAATGCAGGATTCATATTTACAGTGGGGAAAAAAAGTATTTAGTCAGCCACCAATTGTGCAAGTTCTCCCACTTAAAAAGATGAGAGAGGCCTGTAATTTTCATCATAGGTATACCTCAACTATGAGAGACAAAATGAGAAAAAAAAATCCAGAAAATCACATTGTAGGATTTTTAAAGAATTTATTTGCAAATTATGGTGGAAAATAAGTATTTGGTCAATAACAAAATTTCATCTCAATACTTTGTTATATACACTTTGTTGGCAATGACAGAGGTCATGACATCTGCCCTGTACAGTGAAAACCGGGATTCATCCGTGAAGAGAACACCTCTCCAAAGTGCCAGACGCCATCGAATGTGAGCATTTGCCCACTCAAGTCGGTTACGACGATGAACTGCAGTCAGGTCGAGACCCCGATGAGGACGACGAGCATGCAGATGAGCTTCCCTGAGACGGTTTCTGACAGTTTGTGCAGAAATTCTTTGGTTATGCAAACCGATTGTTGCAGCAGCTGTCCGGGTGGCTGGTCATGATCTTTGAGTTCAGCTCATGAAAAATGGGGGCAAAAACAAAAGTGTTGTGTTTATAATTTTGTTCAGTGTATATATGTATGAGATCGATAACATAGAGCCCCCCCCCACATAACAAATTCCAATTTAACCCCTGATGTTAACTAATGCAGTTAACTAATGTGACCTTATTATAAAGTGTCACCACTATTTTAATAACATTTTATGCAAGTATGTATTCAAGATGCAAGGAAATATGTTATTACATTTGACTTTATGGTTACACCACATGACAGTTTTGGAGTCATTAAATTGAAACTTTTCATTTAACTTTGGTATAACTGTTTTCCAAAACTATACAAAACCGACATGAAAACAAAGAGTACTTGACAAAGAACTTGTCACATGTGTGTTGAACTTTTTTTTTTCTTCATAAAGGACACTTTTGACCCATTGACCTCTACATCATTGACCCAAGAAACAAAACTCCCTAGCAATTGCACAGAAAGAAATGCGCTGACAGAACACCTTTGCATTGTGGGATCGACTTCTGTGTGGGAATATATACCTGTTTAGTTTGATAAATTATATCTGTACTCTGACATATATACATGTGATCCTCGACCACAAAACAAGTCATAAGGGTCAATTTCTTGAAACTGAGATTTATACATCTGAATAAATAAGCTTTCAGTTGATGTATAGTTTTTTAAGATATGACGATATTTGGCTGAGATACAACTTTTTGATAATCTGGAATCTGAGGGTGCCTTTAAAGTAAAGTTGTCCAAATGAAGTTCTTAGCAATGCATATTACTGATCAAAAATTAAGTTTCGATATATTTATAGTAGGAAGTTTACAAAATATCTTCATGAAACATGATCTTTACTTATTATCCTAATGATTTTTGGCATAAAAGAAAAATCGATAATTTTGACCCATACACTGTATTGTTGGCTGTTGCAACAAATATAGCCGTGCTACTTATGACTGGTTTTGTGTTGCAGGGTCACATATATACTATAAATGGCAGTTGGTTGACTGTTGTGTGTGTGTGTGTGTGTGTTTGCACAGAGAAACCGGTGAACGCAGACCAACAGGAGCGGACTCTTCTGAAAGGCGTGTTCAGCGTCAGAAAGGGAAAGACGCAGCTCCATAAATGGGCTGAGCGGCAGGTCATCCTGTGCGGGACGAGTCTCATCGTTGCCTCTGTCAAGGACAGCCTGACCGGCAAGATGCACATACTACCCCTGGTCGGGGGGAAGGTAGGTGTCCACAGACACCCACCCACACACACACACACACACACGCGCGCCCTGGGCTCCAGGAACAGATAACAGAGAGCAGATGCATCAACACAGCTGTGAGTGAATGAGGATGAGGAAGGAAGGGAGGGAGACACACGACAATCAGACCTTTTATCTCCAGTGTGTGTTAAAGGAACATTCTGGGTTGTTTTCCACTTTATGTCTGTGGACCGTATGTGTGGCATGCTGTCGATTACCACACACAATACTTTCAGCTCCGAATCATTTCAGCTTCAGTCTGTTGTAATACACTTTAAGTGGACGTCTGGCAGTCGAGCACTTGCATGAATTCTTCAGTTTAAAAAGTTGTGATGGAGAAAGGAAATGCACTTGCATATAAGCTCAAAAAGCACTATATTACATTTAATTTTATTTGCAATTAACATGAAATCAAGTTTCAAAGCATATTACATTTAGTTCACACTTCAAGGAATAGTTCACCCAAAAATTAAAATTTTTACTTGCCCTCAGTTCATCCAAGATGGAGGTTTCTTCATCAGATTTGGAGAAATGTAGCATTGCATCACTCGCTCACCACTGGATCCTCTGCAGTGAATGGGTGCCGTCAGAATGAGAGTCCAAACAGCTGATAAAAACAACACAATAATCCACAAGTAATCCACACCACTCCAGTCCATCAGTTAATGTCTTGTGAAGTGAAAAGCTGCATGTTTGTAAGAAACAAATCCATGTTTCTTAAGCTAGAGAACATGCTAGTTTCGCAAGATCCCAAGCTTTGTTTACAGCAAAGGAAAACCAGTCTCCTCTTGGCTAATATCGAAATCCTTGGTTTGTATTTCTAATTTGTGACCGGTGTTTTGTTTTCGTCACTTCTCGCCGGAGCGTATGCTACATCTACGTCCTACGTCATCCGCTGGAACGCCACTCTCTCGTGAACGTGTTTACCACAGTTAGCGGAAGCTAGAGATTACAGTTTATAAAGTTTTAAATATGGATATTTTTCTTACACAAACGCATCGCATCAGAAGGCCTTTATTAAGCTCCTGGAGCCGTGTGGAGCACTTTTTATGATGTATGGATGCGTTTTCTTGGGCTTCAAAACCTCCAATTGATATAACTCCAATTGTATTTGTCTGAAAGAAGAAAGTCATATACTCTTAGGATGGCTTGAGGGTGAGTAAATCATGGGGTCATTTTCATGTTTGGGTGAAATGTCCCTTTAAGGCATTTTTAACTTCAAACTTGCTTCAAGCCTCTATGCATAATATTGCTTTCTCCAGTGAAAAAGTCATCTGGTCTGAATCCGGAGAGAAATATGCACAGATCAAGCACCGTTTATGAAGCCAAAAACAGTTCTAAACAAAATACACTATATGGACAAAAGTATTGGGACACCCCCTTCTAATGAACAGGTTTGACTACTTGAGTAATTTCCATAATTGTGTGCTTTTAACTTTACAGCAACAGTTTGGACAGGACACTTTTCTATTCTAACATGACAATGCCTCTGTGTATAAGGCAAGGATCAAAAAGAAATGATTGATTCAGTCAGTGTGTAAGAACTTGACTGCTCTGCAGAAAGCCAGCTGAACACCTCTGGTGTGACTTTAAATGAATTCCTTGAGCCAAAGACTCATCACCAAACACCAATGACTTGTACATGCACTGTATGGACAAATGTATTGGGACACCCCCTTCTTTAGAACAGAAAAAGACACTTCCAAAACTGTGGCAACAAAGATGGAATCATAATTCATGTATTCAGAAATTGTATTTTCATCTCTGTTGCAACAGTTTTGGAAGTGTCTAAAATGACTGTAGCCATATGCACAAGTCATTGGTGTCCCAATACTTTTGTCCATACATAGTGTATGTGTGTGGATTTTAATTTGAAAGGACAACAGAGGATGGACTTTTTCATTGGAAGCGGACTCGTATGTGACCCTGGAGCACAAAACCAGTCATAAGGGTCAATTTGTCGAAATTGAGATTTATACATCATCTGAAAGCTGAATAAATAAGCTTTCCGTTGATGTATGGTTTGTTAGGATAGGACTATATTTGGCACAAGTTAGATACAACTATTTGAAAATCTGAAATCTGAGGGTGCAAAAAAAATCTAAATATTGAGAAAATTGCCTTTAAAGTTGACCAAATGAAGTCAAGTGCAATGCAAGTTTTAATATAATTACGGTAGGAAATGTACAAAATATCTTCATGGAACATGATCTTTACTTAATATCCTAATGATTTTTGGCATAAAAGAAAAATCGATAATTTTGACTCATACAATGTATTGTTGGCTATTGCTACAAATATACCCGTGCTGCTTATGACTGGTTCTGTGCTCCAGGGTCACATTTTATGGACACCTATTGTAGTCAGAATCGATGGTTTAAAATTAAAATTAAAACATCTTAATGATGGATTTGTTTCTTACAAACACTCAGCTTTTCACTTCACAAGAAGTTAATTGATGGACTGGAGTCGTGTGGATTACTTAATTCCTTTAAGTATATTTTTGAAAGCATATGATTTCCATAATATCTGAGGCAGAATAGCTGCTTCTTAGGAAAAACTAAAAGTTTTTTCAAAGCTTGTAAAGTCTCCATTACCAACAGTTGACGGGTGAAACCTTGCTTTCTTGGCTCAGGTGGAGGAGGTGAAGCGGAGGCAACACTGTCTGATGTTCAGCTCCGCCGGACCGCAGGCTCAGACCTACTACGTTAACTTTGACACGCTGACCGACTACCAGCGCTGGCACCGGCAGGCTTCTAAAGTGAGTGAATTTGCTTTATCTCATCTAGACATGCATTAAGATTTCATTAGCAGGGCCACAGTGATTCAACAGCCGATCAGTGTTTTCTCTTCTTTCGATTTTGCAATAAAAAAACCCCACAGACTGTACGTGTTTGTATTTTCCGTCCCCGCCGCCTGCAGTGAACAGCTTTGCTGAAACAGCTGTCTGTGTCTTGAACACGCACATTTATTGTCCTGAACTTGTATGTTTGCTTTTTTGTTTGGTTTCTCTTTGCTCGGTTGGTCCTCATTTGTCTTAATCACCTAATGAATTGGCATTCCAAACTCCGGCTGCGTCTCTGGAGTCTAATGAGGTCTGACCATCTCTGGAGAGCACAGAGAGCTGTCCAACGCCAGAACCGTCCTGAATAATGCAAAACGCATTCTGCACAATTGTGTGCGAGGGTGATCCTGCAGTAATGGGCTGTTTGAGGTTGCATGATAGATGAGAAAGAGAGCGTTTGTGTGTCTAATGTGCGTCGCTACAGCCGTTGTGCTGTGAGCTCTGATCGACTCCATAATAAAAGAGCCTTTCAGTTCAGTTCAAGTCATTGTTTATATTTTTTCTACGAATCTGAGTTAACATGTTCTAAGCATAGGTGGAATTTGCACCGCAGCGCCCCCACACCTTGATGCTCATGACAAGAATAGCATGTATAGTTGCACCCTGTTTTTAAGTAAAGTTGTTTTCCTACTTTAACCCTTTTTTATAAATAATAATAGAAATGAATAAAGATTATGCTAAACTGCTTCTGTATCATATTAAGACTTTATTTCATTATAATCATAAGGCATTTTGACTGAATGATGATGTCACCGTAATGATTTTTGCAGCTTAAAAATCTGATTGGATGGAACCACATTTTAATGTAGCTGATGAATAAACTGTATTTCTTGATGAACAAAAGATTGTAATTCTTATTAAAACCTGACATGAAATAACAGTCAGAAAATGGTTTATTGGACTAACTAACTAAATAATAAACAAATAAATAAATACATGTTCGCATAACATTGGTGGTCTTTTACCATTGGTCCACCATTTAATTCAAGCAATAAAGCATTGAAGCCAAGGCCTTGCAGTACACTGATTTTCTCATGGTTAGGCTTTGCGTCATGCATAACCTTATTTTGATATCAGCCGTATCGCAGCATATGGGGGTGTAAAGAGCGGGATGTTGATGAGCTGTGTGTTTTGTAGGTGGT
>NW_015505955.1:512833-513741 GCF_001515645.1 Sinocyclocheilus grahami
GGATGTTGATGAGCTGTGTGTTTTGTAGGTGGTGTCTCAGACTATTAGTCTGGTGGATTTGTCCTGCTACAGTCTGGAGGAAGTGCCTGAGTATCTCTTCTACTGCCAGGACGTCACACACCTCAACCTGCGCCACAACTTCATGAGTCTGGACGGCCCTGGAGGACTCATCAACTTCAGCAGGTGAATTCAGCATTAGATACAATCTTTATGCTTATTATATTACAGTTCAGTGGGGTTTCGTGATGGTTTGTCTGCTGTATGTCAGTTGTGGACAGAAAGACAGCGAACGGAGCTAATGTATTCCTGCTAGGTGCACTTTAGAAAAACCTTTCTTGAATGGTCTTTGCATAATCACAAACTTAGTTTCCGCTGGGATGTGGTGTCTCGCTGCACTGCTGTGCACACAGACTCCGTGTAAATGGTAGAAGAGCTATTTATTCTGTGCATGCACTTATGTCAATGACAGCCGCTTCTGCGCAAACACAAGCAATAAGAGCATCACTAAATGGGAGCATACTGAAGAGATGATGCTATCACACATTAATCATCAACTATGTTTAGTGGTGTTTAAAATGGTACGGTTATCTTTAGATGACGACGCAGCAGTAAACATGTGTATTTCTCAATACAAAAGAAACGTCTAGGTCATGTTTCACCCCAAAATCAAGAGAACAAAAATGTATAAGAAGCCTAAATTGTTTACCACAGTTATGTGTAAATAAAGTGATGCAGAGTGATGTAATTGATAGTTTCAATTATATCTATTTTTTGTGTTTCAATAGACTGTGAGCATTAACTGGGTAGTGGGGAGGCTTTTAAAGTTGGCATGAAATGGGAATTGTGATTTTTCTACCTTGGTGAAATGGCTTCTCGATCGAGAAAATCTTACTTGAAAATAAATGTTT
>NW_015505955.1:514780-515559 GCF_001515645.1 Sinocyclocheilus grahami
GTGTGTGTGTGTGTGTGTGTGTGTGTGTGAGAGCCGAGAGCTCAGCATATGTTCTGAGTCAAGCTGCCACCTCCACGGCTGTGTCATTGCCTTTCCTCCCATCCACATCATTCGCTGCAGACTGTCATCTTCATGTTTGGTGCTGTAGTGGTTTTTGTGTTTTACTCTGGGCTGGACGAGTGCTCTTTGGCAGTCATCCGTCCATGAAGAGCCCCGTCTGACAGCATCATGTGTCTGTGGTAACAAGGACACAAAGGCCTTTGAGCCAGTTACCGGAAACAGGAGTGTGGGAAATCGGGCTTGCGATGATGTCACTCGGTTTGAAACAAGAGACTTTGGGAGTAATAGTCATTTATATCACAAGTGGTTATTTTATTAGTGCTCTTTGCTAAGCCATCACTGTTTCTGTTGCTCATATTTATAGATTTGAGCAAAGCCATAACCCTCAGTGTTAAACTTCAGCACAGCTCGTCCTTCTCTGTTTGTGCTACGGACATGAATGAGATTTAAAAACAAGCCGCTTGTTGAGGAGAGCTGTGCTGGGATCAGACTTGAAGATGCACAACCATTCAAAAGTTTGTTGTGCATTTGTTATTATTATTATTTGAAGTAAAGAAAGAAATGAATACTTTTATTCAGCAAGGACAAATGTATTGATCAAAAGTGACATTAAGACATTTATAATGTTGCAATAGATTTCTATTTCAAATAAATGCACAAATAATCCTAATATATCTTAATATATACAGTGGGTACGGAAAGTATTCAGACCCCCTTAA
>NW_015505955.1:516286-525642 GCF_001515645.1 Sinocyclocheilus grahami
GGGTCTGAATACTTTCCGTACCCACTGTATATATATAGACATAGACATATTTGACCAAATATATATAAAATATGTAAAATGACTTAAAATTAATATAAAAAGCACAATAATATTACTAAAACTTAAAAAAGGAAATCTGAAAAGAGAACTGATGATAAAAATAAAATAACACTTGTCCAAGTCAGACATTTAGAGGTCGGTAGCATATTTTTATTTATTTTGGCAAATGAGGATTTATTTATTTATTCTATTTATTTTGAAATTTGCAAACATTCATTTTGTTAAGACAAAGGTAAAAATTCAGTTTCTAGATATTGCTTTTAAATCCAAATAATATTTTTTATGTTGAAAACAGTTTTTTTTTCTGTTTTATATATGTTTTTTTTAGGACTCTTTGATGAATAGAAAGTTCAAAAGAATATATATATTTTGTAACATGACTTTAATGTCACCTTTGATCAATTTAATGCATCCTTGCTGAATAAAAGTATTAATTTCTTTTTAAAAATACACACATATATATATTCTACCTTGAATGTTACTTTTGGACTTGAATATGTAATAATGGAGAGATACATTTTACAGTATATGGCAGATTACTTAATAATTTTTATTTTTAATATTTATAGAATGTGTTTGATATTTTTCTTCTCCTTTAGTCGATTGTCATACCTGCAAAATTTACTGAAAGAAAATCTCCCCATGGGATAGTATATATGGTCTCCCAGAAGAGATATTGTCTACATTTGGATCAAAACTGTGTCAAAACTATCTCCATTGAGCATCTTTCTTAATTTGTCTCCAGGACACGTCTTTACAGAAGTGTACCTGTAACGGGGCTGACGAGGCGTGTGGATCCATCTGCAAGCTTTTATTAAAGAGACGTGGTATAACAGGCAGGGTCGAACAATGGCAAACAGGTATATGGCGGGCAAAAACACAAGAATAGTCCTAGGGCTAGCGTAGGTCACCGATCGGCAGACAGAATCACAGGGGCGAGACGAGAGGGAGAAATCCAGGGAAACAGGCAAAGATCAGAAACCGCAAAAACAGGCAAGGCAAAACAAGGAAAACACAGAGACTCGGAAAGGGGTACAGGCTAAACAATACTCAGCCGATAATGGTGGTTAGAGTGGGTGTTATATAGTGAGTGAGGTGATTAGAAACAGCTGTGTGCAATGAGTGCAATCAGTGCAGTGTGCAAACCGTGCAATGAATGATGGGATATGGATTCTACATTTACTAATAAAATTAGTTTATTTAAAACAATAAAAGTATTAATAAATAAATGGCTTAGTATAAGTACTTATTAGAATCAGTTATTATTAATAAACGAATAAATGAAATTAAACAGAAGGACTGACTGATTGAGATCCGGTATCGTTGTGTTTTTTTTTCTTTCCATAATTGCTTGTCTTATAATGTAGAGAGAGTTTGCTTGCTCTCTAAATGCATTTGATGTAAATCCATTATGCATTAGTGTTTCTCGTGTCTCATGATAGAGTCATATCATCAGGAAATAAACGTGTCCATTAAGAGCACTGCATATTTCCGCAGATTTGCCCAGCTGAGGAGCTTAAATCTCTCTCACAATGGGCTGGGCGTCTTCCCGGAGTCGCTGTGTGAGATCCAGACACTGACGGAGCTCTATCTGTCCTGCAACGGCCTCAGTGCTGTCCCGTCCCGCCTCGAAAACCTCCAGAGGTCAGCACACATCACACCACCTTACTGTGCACCAGTGTTCATTTCGTTGACAAATAATTTTCGTCAATGACATTTTTTTTCACCGGCGACAACGAGAGGATATTGAACTAAAACTCTTTTTGAATGACAAAAACTATGACGTAAATCTATTGACATTTTCGTCAACGAATAAAAACGAGAGGAAATGTTAGGGAGGGGCGATTTGGGAAGAGATTCATTCAGAACGAATCTGCTGCGTGGTTCGGAGGTTAGATACGTACATGAGAACCGGCGGGACATAAGCTAACATACACTTGCTGCACGTCGCATAAAACTTAAAAAAATGTCAATATGTGGGAGTAAGAGAAGAGCAGACATATGGATAAATCTGACGACGCAAGAGAGAACTCAATTCGGTCCGGTTTTCTGAGAGCAGACACTGAAGCACACACACACAGAAAGCGCCTCTCACAGTGCGCGAGTACTCTTTTGCGTCGCATGAATGGAGAATTGCACACAAAATTGTTGAATTGTCTGTTTTGACGAGTATTCGCATAAACACAGTTGATTACGTCTTAAGTGAACGTAAACAGTAGGGAGAACGTGTATCAGTACATTGCATCAATTGCAGCTGTGCATTCGGTTTTAAAGGGACAGCAGCTTAATTTAGTTGCTTTTGTCCGAGTCATTAGGCGTGTTTCCATTACAGATTTGCGCAAAAAACTTTGGCGATATTTTCTGAATGTCGATAAAAAAGTATTGCGAAATGGCGGCGTTTCCATTAACCAATGTTATGCGGCTAAAACGTAAACTTTTGTTTTTGCGAAATTGACGCGTTTCCATTAGGCGTATTTTCAATTCGCAATTTCAATTTGCGCAATTTGAAGGGTAATGGAAACGCGCCTATTGATGTTAATCAAGCAACAAAAGAAAGACAGAAAATCACGCACTGCTCTTGACTGAAAAACTTTAGTAGCCCTAAAGATGAATCTAAATTTATTTATAGAAATAAATATGTCTGCTTGAAAGAATGAAGAATATGATAAACAAGTTGCTATAAAGAATGCATAATTAGCCTTTATAACCATTAGTATTTCATTAAAAATAAGACCATGTTCTTGTTCTTTATGAGAAGTGGTTTTATTTAATTTGAACATAAAGGCATGTTGTGTGCCAACGCAGTTAAACCGGTGTCTATCATGATAAAACCTTAATATCAAACCTATATAATGAGATTGGAAATTTTAGAGAAATGTTTATTTAATGCACTGTAACTAAACCCATTAGATTTTAGCCGACTATATTTACTGCAGATTTAGTCGACTAAAATCTTATGATATTTAGCCGACTAAAACTAGACTAAAACTAAAAACAATTCAGATGACTAAAATATTACAAACTAAATGGCATTTTAGTCAAAAGACCTTGACTAAACCTAAATCAAAATTAACACTGCTGTGCACAACACACAGTCTGCGGCTGCTCTTTTGGCCAGACTTTAACTAGATAATTATATACCGTTGTTTGTTTGTTGCTGTTGCTGGAGCTGATCTAAAACAGAAAACATGTGCTCGTTTAGTTGAACTCAAATTTCAAGTCCCTGATCCTTTTTGTTCCTGCCAAAGTGACCTCTCTGTTTTTGTAATCAGCTTGAAGTGCACACATGTGCCATGTAGGTCATCTGAAAAACATCGCACAACATAATGAGAGCGATTATGGGTTATAATCTAAATAATCCTTTGATTTGCATGATTGTGTTTAAAATATTCAATGCTTTATAGCACCGCTGCTCCTGTAATTACGGTCAGCTATATTCAAGTGCGCCTGTCAAATGAACTTCTTTTTTTCACCTAAATGAGCCAGTGAAATGCATGAAGTTCAGCCGCGCATACTACGCTAGCAGATTAAATCAAGCATAAAAATCAGCCTAGTTTTACTGCCCTCAGCTCAGCTTTGTATATGAGGTGCTCTGAACATGACGGAGGCCTGCAGTGGAGTTATTATATGATATATTATATTATATTATATTCAGAATTAATGAAATCTCTAATTATGTTGCTTTAATAAGTTAACCATTATAAAATATGATGTTATGTTAGAGATATGATGAAAAAAGACACCAATGCTCAATAAATAATTACATTTATTAATAATAATATTTATATTATTTGGCCGTTGATATAAAAATGGTTCATATAACAAACATAGTTATGCAGCATAACTGTAGCTGTAACATTGTAGATTTGCTATATGGCCAAAAGTTTGTACACATAAAAGGTCTGGGACAAGGATAAAACAAAAAAGATTCTATTGTAATGGTTTTTTTATGTAATAAAAGAAGTTCAAATCTGTTAATTTTAATAAAAATATCCATGCCTCTAAATATAAACAATATTGACAACAACGTAAAAACTAGCATCTTTAATATCATAGTAACCGCTTTATAATTTTCCATATTTTAAAGCGGGTCTGTTTGGCTGTGATCTGCTCAGCTTACAGACGCTGTGTTTGGATGGGAATCGCTTGGATTCTCTTCCGGAGGAGCTGGGCAGTCTCGCGCAGCTCTGCAGCTTGGGACTCTCCTTCAATGACTTCCCTCAGGTCCCCGGCGTGGTGGAGCGCCTCTGTGCCCTGGACAAGCTGGCGATGGCGGGGAACCGGGTGGAGACTCTGGATCTGTTCAGCCTGCTACGAATGACTCACATTAAGAGTATTGATTTACGGTGAGCCATTAGAAACATCTTCCTCTTATCTATCTATCTCTGTGCGTCATGCTGTCGGCTTTACCTGCCTCCATCTCCTTCTGTTCCTCCTCTCTCTCGCTCTCTCTCGCTCTCTTCTGTCTGTGTGTTATTACAGTCTCAGCTCAGACTTTATGTATAATGCAGGATCAATATACAATAGTAATGTAATAAGATCAGCTATCAGTAAATCACAGAGGTGACAGCAGCACAGCTCTGTTACGTGGCTCTGTCACACGCAGCCAGACCGACATAGAAAACATAGCAAACTGTGGCTGGATGCTTTACATGTCATATATGGGCAGTGAAATAGATCATACTACAATAATAGATTGATGTAAAAAATTGTTTAAATAATAATATGACTATCTAGCAGAAAATGTTTATAGATACTGATTGTTCACAGACCTAACTCAGAAAACAAAGCAGAATGTACAGTTCGGATCGGATACTTCAAGTTTTCCTACTAGTTTTGTTTTTAATTATTATTTATTTCTTTGAAGAAATTAATAATTTTTGACTTCGACTTGGCCACTCCAAAACCTTCATTTTGTTTTCTTGAGCCATTCAGAGGTGGTCTTGCTAGTGTGTTTGGGATCATTGTCCTGCTGCATAAGCCAAGTGCGCTTGAGCTTGAGGTCACGAACTGACGGCCGGACATTCTCCTTCAGGATTTTCTGATAGAGTGCAGAATTCATTATGGCAAGTCATCCAGGTCCTGAAGCTGCAAAGCAGCCCCAGACCATCACACTACCACCAGCATGTTTGACTGTTGCTATGATCTTTTTATGAAATGCTGTGTTGGTTTTACGCCAGATGTAACGGGACAAACACCTTCCAAAAAGTTAAACTTTTGTCTCATCAATCCACAGAATATTTGCCCAAAAGTCTTGGGGATAATCAAGATATTTTTTGGAAAATATGAGACGAGCCTTAATGTTCTTTTTGGTTAGCAGTGGGTTTTGCCTTAGAAACTCTCCCATGGATGCCGTTTTTGCCCAGTCTCTTTCTTATTGTTGAATCATGAACACTGACCTTAATTGAGGCAAGTGAGGCCTGCAGTTCTTTAGATGTTGTTCTGGGTTCTTTTATGACCTCTTGGATGAGTCGTTGTTGTGCTCTTGGAGTAATTTTGGTCGGCCGGCCACTCCTTGGAAGGTTCACCATTGGTCCACGTTTTCTCCATTTGTGGATAATGGCTCTGACCATGTTTCGTTGGAGTCCCAAAGCCTCAGAAATGGCTTTATAATCCTTTTCAGACTGATACATGTCAACTATTCTGTTTCTCATCTGTTCTTGAATTTCTTTAGAATGCAGCATGATATGTTGATCTTTAAGCATGCTTCACTTTGTCAGACATCTTTATTTAAGTGATTTCTTGATTCAACAGGTCTGGCAGTAATCAGGCCTGGGTTTGGCTAGTGAAATTTAACTCAGCTTTCTAAAATAATGTGGTTAATCACAGTTCTTTCATGATTTAACAGGAGGGGGCAATTAATTTTTCAAGTAGGGCCAGGTAGGTTTGGACAGCTTTTTTTTCATCATTTAAAAACTGCATTTTGTATTTACTCAGTATCTTTGTGTAATATGATTTTTTTTTGACAAATATGCCAAAAATAAAAAAACAGGAAGGGGGCAAAAACCTTTTCACAGCACTGTGTATATATATATGTATATGTATATATGTGTATATATGTATATATGTATATATATGTATATATGTATATATGTATGTATGCGTGTATGTGTGTGTATATATATATATATATATATATATATATATCACTTTCCACAAAAATATAGCAGCACAACTGTTTTCAACATTGATAATAAGAAATTATTATTAGGCAGCAAATCAGCATATTATTATGACTTCTGAAGGATCATGTGACACTGAAGACTGGAGTAATGATGCTGAAAATTCAGCTTTGATCACAGGAATAAATTACAGTTTAAAATATATTCAGATAGAAAATGGTTGTTAAATTTTAATAATATTTCAAAATATTAATATTTTTACTGTATTTTTAATGCAATAAATGAAGCCTTGATGAGCATAAGAGACTTTTCTCAAAAATGCATATAAAAAAAACCTTTTGAACAGTAGTTTAAGTTCTTCTGACTAAAATCTGAATATCTTTCAAAGATTTGATGTTACTAAGACATTTGAATCTTATTTTATGTTTAAAAGTACTTTACATAACAAAAACACAAATCATAACCTGTATGGCTTTACTTCCAGCTTCATAAAACCAGATGATCAGGATGGAAATGGTGACATTTTTGAGTGCAATATGCATCAGACGGTTAGTAAACGTTCTGTGGAGCGACCGTCTCTGATGTTAAGGCTGCCCTGTCACTAACAGTCACGATTGCTCTTCTCATAAACTCATTTTTTCTAATAGCCTGTGGTTTTGATGGCAGCTCACAGTCTGTGACTCACCTGAGAGAGAGAATGACTGAGGTTTGTGGATTTCCTGGGTCCTGACTGCACCTGCTGTGGATTAGAAATCCAGCCAGGCTCGTAACGCAGAGCTGAGCTGTCGTGGGAACTCGCGCCGAGAGAGACCGAGGCGTCTGTCACCTGAACAAGCTTTGAGTTTTTCTGCTGGATTATCCCACCGCTCCTGACACGCTCAGATTCCTCACACACTCACCCATCTCGTGGGCAGAGCGAGTGCAAACAACAGATGTGAGCGGGAATTCGAGTTCATGGGGGGCTTCGAATTAACAAGAAAGGTTTAATGCGCCTATCATTTGGCCCTGATCGTCATTAGCCAACTGTGGCGTCTCATAATGGGAAGCTGTTCGGTTCAATGCAGGGCAACACAGATGAACCAGTGTGAAGGTCATTGCTGGTTCTTTCAGGCCTGACCTCCACAAAATGTCAATATGCATTTATATATGTAATATCTGGAAGAATATTCAGTGCATTTGATGTTTATAATATATAATACAAAAATAGTAGCTAATAGATTGGGGCGAGTAATATTTTTTTTGTTTTGGAAGAAGTCTCTTATGCTCACTAACACTGCATATATTTAATTAAAAATACAGTAATATTGTGAAATATTTTTGCAATTTAAAATAACTGTTTTCTATTTTAATATATTAAAACAGAATTTATTCCTGTGATGAATAAATCTTCAAGTCTTCAGTGTCACATGATCCTTCAGAAATCATTCTAATATTCTGATTTGCTGCTCAAGAAACATTATTATTACTAATGTTGAAAACAGTTAATATTTAATAATGTATGTGTAACATTTTTATATTTATATTCGCTGTTAGTAATATATGTGAAAGATCTGTCAATATGCTCTCATTCCCTGTTGGCAATTAGTGTAACATTAAGCACATGTTTTCGCAACATTTATTATTTGTGAATGTATTTTAAATTCTAGAAATTATATTTAGCATATGTCTGTACACACTTGTTTTTGTTTTTTTCCCTGTGATGTTATAATTACCCTTATTCTAGATTTCTGATATGTAAAATCTTATTTTTATCAGACTGGAAACTGGATTTTTTTTAATGAAATCTCTGACTTGGATGAATCAGTGAATCATTCGTTGAGCTTGTTCATTTACATTTAACAGTTTGAGCGAACTGATTCATTGAAAACATGTTTAATATAAATTAATTTAATATTTCAATATTGAATTAGATTATAACAATATTGAGTTATTTAGTATAATTCAGTATTTAAAAAAATGGCAATGTAGCATTTAGTTTTTTTGGTTGCACAAGCAAAATCTACAGTAGACTTATTTTCCGAGCTTAAAATACATATAAGAAGACAAAAGGACTCAATCCTTGGTGTCCCAGAGCACCACTTTTCTTCATCTTAATTTCTTTGTCCACCAACATTATTTTTGCCGTTTGGATTCTTCACCTGGGTTAATCTTCAGTATATTTGCAGCTGACATTAGGCCTGTGTCTGCAGGTTAAATGGCCTCCGCTGTGTTAAAAGCGAAACTCTGGAGCCGGTAAAACATCTCACCCAGCTGGACCTGCGAGACAACCAGCTGACGTCTCTGGACCTGAGCTCGGCCTGCAGTCTGGAGACCCTGCAGTGTCAGAGGAACCAGCTGGGGGCCCTGACGCTCAGCGGCTTCACCCTGCGCACACTCCACGCCAGTGACAACGGTGAATACAGACCTCCACAGCATCGTTTATGAAGCAGAGGATTCCATTCTCAGGCCTCACGCTGTGTAATCACTGTGATATCTTTCATAGGTCTGACCACGGTGAACATCTACCCTGTTCCCAGCCAACTCTCAAATATGGACCTATCAAGGTAACTGACATTATTTTGTGCATATCTGTGTTCTAATCAGTTGTGAAACAAACATTTCTTGCAGCAAATAATTTTTTCTGTCCAAACTAAAAGCAAAAATGCTACACAATGCACCAAAAGCTCAGCCAGACGAAGCATATATGATGTTTAATGCACAAATTTGGACCAATGATACATTTATTTTAGCATGTTATGGTTCAGCTGGTTAATAAATGTTAATTGAAAATGAAATGCATAACAATCATCACAACATTTGATACAAAATGAGCAATATTACTAGAAATAATGTGTAATCGCCGGTATCTTTGTAAACTTAAGTATATATTATTTTTTACATATATTGTTTACATGTATATCTCTGCACCAGTGTTGTTAAGGTTAACTAAATCGAAAACAATTTTTAATTAGCTTTTTTTGTTTTTAACTAAAACAATTTTTAATCATCTTTTAACTAAATATTAACTCTTTGTAAATTGAAATACAGCAGAAATCTAATTAAATATAAACATTAGGTTAAAAACTAGCTTTGCAACAAACTAAAGTAACTAAAACTACATTTACATTTAGTCATTTAGCAGACGCTTTTAGCGACTTACAAATGAGGACAATAGAAGCAATCAAAACCAACAAA
>NW_015505955.1:536252-549396 GCF_001515645.1 Sinocyclocheilus grahami
GTTAATTATTCATATTTCCCCATGAGCTAAATTCGCTACAATATGCAAGTGCTATGACAAGTCTCGGTTAGCTTAACGCAGTACACGTAGCAAGGTTTATATATATATATATATACAGTGGGTACGGAAAGTATTCAGACCCCCTTACATTTTTCACTCTTTGTTATATTGCAGCCAGTTGCTAAAATCATTTAAGTTAATTTTTTTTCATATTAATGTACACACAGCACCCCATATTGACAGAAAAACACAGAATTGTTGACATTTTTGCAGATTTATTAAAAAAGAAAAACTGAAATATCACATGGTCCTAAGTATTCAGACCCTTTGCTCAGTATTTAGTAGAAGCACCCTTTTGATCTAATACAGCCATGAGTCTTTTTGGGAAAGATGCAACAAGTTTTTCACACCTGGATTTGGGGATCCTCTGCCATTCCTCCTTGCAGATCCTCTCCAGTTCTGTCAGGTTGGATGGTAAACGTTGGTGGACAGCCATTTTCAGGTCTCTCCAGAGATGCTCAATTGGGTTTAAGTCAGGGCTCTGGCTGGGCCATTCAAGAACAGTCACAGAGTTGTTGTGAAGCCACGCCTTCTTTATTTTAGCTGTGTGCTTAGGGTCATTGTCTTGTTGGAAGGTAAACCTTCGGCCCAGTCTGAGGTCCTGAGCACTCTGGAGAAGGTTTTCATCCAGGATATCCCTGTACTTGGCCGCATTCATCTTTCCCTCAATTGCAACCAGTCGTCCTGTCCCTGCAGCTGAAAAACACCCCCACAGCATAATGCTGCCACCACCATGCTTCACTGTTGGGACTGTATCGGACAGGTGATGAGCAGTGCCTGGTTTCCTCCACACATACCGCTTAGAATTAAGGCCAAAAAGTTCTATCTTGGTCTCATCAGACCAGAGAATCTTATTCAGGTGTTTTTTAGCAAACTCCATGCAGGCTTTCATGTGTCTTGCACTGAGGAGAGGCTTCCGTCAGGCCACTCTGCCATAAAGCCCCAACTGGTGGAGGGCTGCAGGGATGGTTGACTTCTACAACTTTCTCCCATCTCCCGACTGCATCTCTGGAGCTCAGCCACAATGATCTTTGGGTTCTTCTTTACCTCTCTCACCAAGGCTCTTCTCCCCCGATAGCTCAGTTTGGCCAGACGGCCAGCTCTAGGAAGGGTTCTGGTCATCCCAAACGTCTTCCATTTAAGGAATGGAGGCCACTGTGCTCTTGGGAACCTTAAGTGCAGCAGAAATTTTTTTGTAACCTTGGCCAGATCTGTGCCTTGCCACAATTCTGTCTCTGAGCTCTTCAGGCAGTTCCTTTGACCTCATAATTCTCATTTGCTCTGACATGCACTGTGAGCTGTAAGGTCTTATATAGACAGGTGTGTGGCTTTCCAAGTCCAATCAGTATAATCAAACACAGCTAGACTCAAATGAAGGTGTAGAACCATCTCAAGGATGATCAGAAGAAATGGACAGCACCGGAGTTAAATATATGAGTGTCACAGCAAAGGGTCTGAATACTTAGGACCACGTGATATTTCAGTTTTTCTTTTTTAATAAATCTGCAAAAATGTCAACAATTCTGTGTTTTTCTGTCAATATGGGGTGCTGTGTGTACATTAATGAGGAAAAAAAATTAACTTAAATGATTTTAGCAAATGGCTACAATATAACAAAGAGTGAAAAATTTAAGGGGGTCTGAAATATATATATATATATACACACACACACACATATATATAAATATATATATATAAAACGAAAACAAGCAGTTAGAAAACAAATAGAGAGTGCAAGTGTTAGAGGGTCAAGTCAACAAATAGATCAAATAGAATTAGAATAGAGAGTGCTAGAGTTAGAGGGTCAAATAAGGATGGAAGAGATGTGCTTTTAGCCGATTCTTGAAGATGGCGAAGGACTCAGCGGCTCAGAAGTCCGTGAAAGTGATTTTGTGCCTCTTTAGGATGATTTCTTTCATTAACTAAATATGACCTTTTTGTTCATTTAAAAACATTAAATTACTCCTAACTAAAGCTAAAATAAAAATGTTACATTTAAACTTTTTTTAAAAATCTGAAACTAATAAAAATGACAAAAGTGCATAACAAAATTATTAAAACATATGAAACCTGAAAATATTCAAATAAAAGCTAAATTCAAAATATTTATAAAAATTGTATATAAATACTGTAAGGATTTAAATAATACCAAAATAACACTGCTCTGTACGTATTAGTGTACTTGCACTATAACATGAACATTGTAATGCAGATGTGACCGGATGTTGCTCGGCTCATTTACAAGAGGCTCAGCGCGCTCCACTCGTGTCCTTTACCCTGCGCACTCCTGTACAATGCTAATGCTCTGATGTAATTAACCTGGAGTTAATTCCCATCTCTCCTGCAGGAATCTCCTGGAATACCTGCCAGACTGGGTGTGTGACAGCAGGAAGATTGAGGTGCTGGATGTCTCCCATAATCTGCTGTCTGAGCTCCCGGCCAGGTGTGTGTGTGTGTGTGTGTGTGTGTGTGTGTGTTCTGATATATACAGTATATGGTTTTTGAGGACACAAATGTGTATACTGACGTACTACGACGTAAACATGGTTTGTGAGGACACTTCCTGTGTCCCTGTAAACCAAAAAGGTTCAAATAAACATGCTAAATGGTGTTTTGTGAAATGAAAAAAATTGCCAGTAGTTTTCTGTGAGGGGTAGGTTTAGGTGTAGGGTGATAGAAAATACAGTTTGTATAGTATAAAAACCATTACGCCTATGGAGAGTCCCCGTAAACCACAAATGCAAGTGTGTGTGTGTGTGTTTAGACTGTCATGAAGTGCATTTGCATCTTCCCCAGTTTCCATCAAAAAAACTGTTCCCCCATTCCAGAATCTTAATGTCAGCATTTTGTACTTATTTATTCAACAAAAATTGCCCATTTGATTTGAATGATGTGGGTTAAAGCGACTGTCTGGCCAGACGGTGGATCTGAATAGAAACGGGCCGGCGTTCATCAGCAGACGCTTGATGAGGCCACTCTGAAAGCAAAGCAAAGTGATGTAAACGCCAAGCAGATGAAAGCACCATTTCCAGCTAATTCCACATTAACATTCAGTCATTTGCATCTGAAAGAGCTAAAAGCCGTGCACAAATGAGATAATATGCGGCTTGAAGTTTGTGTCCCATTTGAGAGTGCTGTGAGTGCTGCATGAAAATGCTGTGTTGCTGTTTTGAAGGAATGGTTCACCAAAAAAGAGAATTCTGGCTTTATTTACTCAGCCTCATGTCATTCCAAACCCATAATGCAATTTTCCATGAGAAGAGTTTTTTAATTTTTATTAAAGAGACTTCATGCAGCTCTTGTGCATGCAGCTACATTATTCACCATGTCTGTCAAGCTCCAAAAAGACAACAAAAACAAACAAAACGATGAAAATGGAAAGGTGTTATTCACTGAAAATCTTCATTTGCAGCTCTCACGTGCCATTCTTCGTAGGATAGTCAGTCTAGTGTGCTTGCTTTTGGTTACAACACATTCAAGAACCAGTGCAGATTGTTTCTTTTCCCCCCAAAAAATGAATGTGTAAATATGTTAGATTATATTAAATGATATTTTACTTATAAATATTTTATTATATTTTTATTAAAATATATAATATTTTAGTATTATATATTGTTATAATATTTTATTCTTTTATTATAAATAAAAAGGTGTAAATAATATTTTTAATTATATTTCAGTGAAATGCCACTTAAATTTGTGTCGTTTCCTCGCACAAAACTATTGTTTGGCTTCAGTAGACTTGAACTATTATTAGTATAATTAAATTATTATAGTTTTATTATATTATAATTAAATAATTTTTCTTAAATACTCATTTTTGTTTGACAGTAAAATATTAAAATAGTAATGAAAATGAAAACTTATTTACTGAAGATCTTCAGTTGCAGCCATAAATAGAAATATTGTAATTTACAGTTGTACTGTAAAATTTAATTATATTATTTTTCTTAAATACAGATTTTTTTGTTTTACAGTGAATAATTACAATAATAATGATTATTTACTGAAACTCTTCAGTTGAAGCTTAAATTTAGTTTAATATTTTAATTTAGTATTAATAATAATTTTTATTATATGTTACTAATTATTATTTTTATTATAGTCATATTGATATATAATCACAACAGTTTTGCAACCCTACAAACAATCACAACAAACCTGGAGCTTGCATTTTCTTTTTTCGTTAGTTAGTTATTTTTAACTATTTTATTTTAAATCGCAATTGCAATTTTTATCGGATTTTTAAAAAATCATATTTCCACAGAAAAAACATAGCAGATGGGTTTTTATTGACATGAGATTGAGTGAATAATGTTATGTAAACCCTGTAAAGGTGTCTAGTAGGGATGTAACGATATTATCAATATCGCCATATTGCGATAGCAAAACTGTCTCGATATTATCGCGGTCGCCTGACGATATGAAACGATAGGTCTTCCGGTCAAAAAAAAAATTTGAGTTTTTAAAATATATTTGTTTTAAGCCATTATGCTTTGACACAGTATCTGTCAAACGAACTAAAACCGAAAGCATGACTTCATCCCGTCATCAAGTCTATTTTTACTGCGTGTTTTAAAGCAAAGCGCACACATTATTCATGCGATCAGCTCGTGATCCGGTGTTTTCTACGCCTCAGTTCACAGTGAATGAATGCAGTGAACTCGTTTATTGCACGTGCGCTGAGTTTAGCGCACGTTTGGGAACGCAATGGCCAGCAGTTCTGCTTTATTTTCGCAGCAGATGATTACAGCATTTCACTAGATTTGTAGTGAGAGCAGTGTTGCCAACTGCTTTCAATTGAAAGTAGCTAAAACTGGTAGCTAAATGTCACTAGATGACATCACAATGGCAAATTCATTGATCTATATAAAGATGAACGTAGATCAGTGGGCAAGATGAGAACTTGGATAAGGTTTGTCCAAGCAGTTGCTACCCTGATAGCACACACACATCTCGGAGACGTCTATTTGATGTCTGCATTTACATCTGCAAGACGTATTTTTTAGAGTGTTTGCTCATCTGCAATACGTCTATAGGACATTTCCTTTTAGATGTCAAATAGACGTCTATTAGATGTCTTTAAGATGTTTATGATTTAGAATGTATGTAAAACTGACATCTGAAAGACGTCTGTTAGATGTTTGTCCACAGCAGATGCTTTCCAGATCAAGAGATCTTTAACAGACATCTTGCAGACGTACATGTGCTATCTGGGATATTTGTCCCTAAACTTTTGAGGAAAGTCTCAAAAGGGGAGGGGAAGTCACTAAATCTAGCTACAAAGTAGCTAAATTGGCAACACTGAGTGAGAGGCGTTTTTGTATTTTCACTGAAGCTGGAGTTTCCCTTCAAAATAAAAGCTCTACTGCCGTTTCCGTCAAAATAAAAGCTTAAAAGTGCATTATAAATTGCTGACAGCTAGCGGTTTCAAATGCAGTCCAAATTCAAAATATCTCTTTCAGGTGTAGAAATTAGGGAAGAAGTATTGTAATTTCCCTACTGTAGTGTAAAGCAAAAATATTACACCATTGAAATATTAATTTTTACTTATTTTACAGCAATTGTTTTACAATAAATTACTATTACAGTCATTGTTGTTGTTATTATTATTATTATTATTATATTCAAATTTGTTTGGCTTCCTAAAACACTAGTGTGAATGTAATTTAGACTGAGATAGTATATCACAAATAGAAAGAGGGTTAAGTCCCCTTTAAAGTTCAGGTACAAGTCAATTCACTGACTTTTTTCTGACTTAAGGTTTCTTAGTTAAGAACATGGGTTAGAACTCATAATTTTGAACTCTCAAAGTGCATTAGATGGAATAATTTAACTCTAAAATGTACAAAACTTAATTTGTCTTTTTAAATATCGCAATAAATATCGGATCGTAGACTTCATATCGCAATATTATCGTATCGTGAGATTTTGATATCGTTACATCCCTAGTGTCTAGGCACTGATGGTTTCAAGACTGAATTTCAAAAACTTAGTTTTTTTTCTTATGAAGTCTCTTTCTTTCTCTGTCCCTTTCAGACTTCTTAGCAGTCTGAGTCTGCGTAAACTGCTGGCTGGTAACAACAGGCTTGAGAGACTGGCTGACCTGCTCGACCACATCCCACTGGAAACACTCGACCTGCAGCACAACAAGTTACGGGAACTGCCAGAGAGCTTCTTCTACAAAGCCTTAAAGTAGGTCACTCCCTCCTTCTGCCCTCTTCTCGGTTGATCTTACTCTCCGGGCTGTGCTTTCTTTCTTTTTTCTCGTTCTCTCTCCATTTTCCTTGTGTTTTTCCTCTCGATTTTCTGCGTGTGACTGGTGCAGTGCAAGCTGCAGCTGCGTCTCTCTGCTCTGTGGACCTTTAGCTCTGCTGCTTGAGCTCTTCATCAGACCTCCTAGCCTTTTACAGGAACTTAGCAAACCAAAGTTTAATATTTGGCTTTAACTAAACCAAAAATGAAGAGGATTTGGCATTTTCAATTAATGTAGCCCTGTTACTTTCTTATTTTTATTAGGCCTATTATTATTATGAAGTTACTTTTATTATTAAATTAAAATTACAATTAATTTGCCCCGCAATATTACCGCATAACTGACGTGCTGCGAGGGTAACAAAAGATAAGGCTATTTGCTCCTCAATTAAAATGTTTTAAAAAAAGGTCTTTTAAAACAGGTCTATTATACAATTAATTATAGGCCTATAATTAAAATATTAACACGGCAGTCATCAATAAAAATCAATGAAATAAAAATCTTTATGTAGCCTATTTTAAGCGCCGACTTTCAAAAACTACCTGTTTAACACCAAATATGTTTCTTCTCTTTTTTTTTTTACTATGTATGGGCCACAAGAGAAATATAAAGGGAATAAATTTAAACCGTTAGCTATATACCGTTATCGGCATATGTTGAAGTAGATTGGTCTCTGAGAGAATATGCGGCGTCAGATGCCGAAAGCTCCGTCATTACTCAGTCTTTCTGCTTTTACTTTCACTTTCTAGTGATATCCATTGGCTCACCTTCATGGTTTAAAACATAAGTATTTCCAACATTGCGACGAAAGCAATTATCCAACCTAATAATCAAAATGACAAAAACACACAACAAAATGACTAAAACTTTAAGTTTTAACTTGACGAACGTTCTAAGCCCTGCCCCCTCCTTAGTTACTGTTGCTCCTTCGGACAAACAAACAAAGCTGCTCACTCTCTTACAATGACAGCAGTCAGTGTGAAAACCTTGTCCCACAATGTTTTTGAACAATTATGGACACAGAAGGGCCACCATTCAAGTGTGAATTAAATATTCCATGGAAGGATATATAAAATATTTTAAAATAAATACGGTGGGTAACTCGAAGCGAGGGTTTACAGATCACAGTGCAAGCGGGAGAAGCCTCATATTACGGTCGTCATGATCGCAGATGACAACATGCAGGATCAACACTGTTCATGTATCTCAGGGTACGATTAAATTAATGTACATTTAACCAGTTTAATATGGAGAGGCACTGAAATGTAGACCTTCATTTATGTGTTTTTGACTTACACTGTACATGATGTGAGAACAGTTTGCTATTTAGGTTTGTACGTTAGCATGGACTCAATTAAGTGTTAGCGTTAGTTCTGGCAAGTCACGTGAGTCAAGCTTGCATCAGCTGATTCTCAGCTGATCACATCTACCTATAGGAATACGACACCTATCGCGGCATTCCTATATAAGCTCTATTCAGTATTATTCAGCAGCTTTTCAGCTTGCTCTGGAGCAAATTACCCTCCTCCATCCCCAGCTCCTCCTTTCGCCACAGTCAGGACTTGGCTTTCTGATATTCCTTGCTAATCAGACTCCTTTATCTTGAATAAAGTGTTACACTTAAATGTCATTAAGTACATTAATGATATCTGCCTTGTTCTGTTCTGTTAACCCTGGGGGGGTTATTATTGCTGCTCTCCCTGCTCATTCATGACAGGCTGCATGGATGGGCAGGGAGGTTTTTGCCCAGAACAGAACCATACCGCCAAACCAAACTTTATGCTAAGTATCTATCATTTTGACGATAGTGGTCCTGACAGAACTAACTTTAACGTTAGCTAGTTTTAGCCAGAGATACCTTTGCTGAAACGCAAGATGACATTAACGTTCTGCTTGAGCAGATGAAAATTGTAATTTAATGAGAGTATGACAACAAGAAAATGAACGTTTTTGTCTTCATTGGGATTGGGGTTGAATGCTTAGGGACATTTGGCTCTGTTCGGGTTTAGGAAATGTGATCAAATAAATTCTATTGCCCATCCTCTCAGGATACATGGAACCAGTGTCACACATACCACAAGCACATCGTTTTACCATTTTTGTAGCATAAACACCATCAAACCGATGCGAGCTTCAGATCTTCCAATGTTTTTCTATGGCACTGAAAACTAAAGATGTCCGAGTTCCGCTCCCTGTGCAACTGATACTCGACTGCCATTGGCTCATCTCAAGTACAAAAACCGGACAAATGCCTTGAAATATATCATCTGATTGATTTCCTGAGGTGTGGTAACCGTAGTATAAGTGGAATAATTGACTTCGGTCCATTGAATTCTCAGAAAATATATTTTTTATTATTTTCTAAGAATTCAACGGACCGAAGTCAATTATTCCTTATATATAATTGGATCTTAATAATACTAAAATATCTAAATAAATATATTTCACTGTAAAAATGTGCATGAGCGTGTTTAATTATTGTATCAGCTGCTTGCACAAATGACATGACACTAAAATTGTTCATATTTTAATTTTTGATTGAATTTTTATACACATTTTTTAAATATACAGTATGTAAAAAAAAATTGTATAAATATGTTTTAAATCTTTATAAAAATATAAACAGCTGAACAACTGTCAGGCTACTGGGAAATGTAGTTTTAGTTAGTTGTTGCTTGCAGTTAGTTACTTACTCCACAACACTGGATCCACAGCAGCACAGAGGAAGTGACATGCTTCTCCAGAGCCTCTCATGGATGTGTACAGGAGGATACGGCTCAGTGAGGCACAGTAATATGAGCCCGCAGCTCTTCCATTTCCTGTGGCTTAATTTACTTGTCATCCATTAAGCATCTCTAATGCTGAAAGATGTGCTGCAGCTCTGAGGCTTTGGTTGTATCCGAGATGATTCTGGCTTTATTAACATGCTTTTTTAATTTTATTTAAACAGCATTACTTGTACTGTGTGTAAACTTACCAACTTGTCTTCCCTGTTCTTCTCGTCTACTAGTTTAAAGTATTTGAATGTGTCTGCCAATGCGCTGGAGACGATCCCGCCGAGCAGCCAATCGGAGGAGAGCCTCAGCACCCTGCAGGAGCTCTATCTCACAGGAAACAACCTGAATGAGAACTGCGCTGCTCTACTGGTGGGGCATCAGAACCTGCGGGTCTTGCATATGGCTTATAACCAACTGCAGTCCTTCCCTGCTAGGTACAGGACCTTGAACTAGTGTGCTTCCATCGAAAGGATGGGAGGAGCCTATTATTCAAATGACATGTGACCCTGGAGCACAAAAGCAGTCTTAAGTCGCTGGGGTATATTTGTAGCAATAGCCAACAATACATTGTATCGGTCAAAATTATAAATTTTTCTTTAATGCCAAAAATCATTATGATATTATGTAAAGATCATGTTCCATGAAGATATTTTGTAGATTTCCTACCATACATATATCAAAACTTAATTTTTGATTAGTAACATGCATTGCTAAGGGCTTCAATTGACCCTTATGACTGGTTTTATGGTCCAGGGTCCCATATACCAAAAAGATCAGAGATTATATCAGTGTATATGACCATGAATTGTGCTATTGTTCCTTTCTAAATGAGCTCCCTTGTTATGTTTTCAGCAAGCTCAGTAAACTGGAGGTCCTGGAGGAACTGAATCTGAGTGGGAACAAGCTGAAAACGATCCCCTCCACCGTGTCCAGCTGCAAGAGACTGCACACACTCATCGCCCACTCCAACCATATCAGCGTGTTCCCAGAGGTCCTCAGCCTGCCTGAGATCAAGGTCTGTGACGCATCATGACAGGACATGTCAAACACTGCCCATATATATTGGAAGGGTCTTTAGGGTCACCCAGAGAGTCATCAAGTGGCAGTGATGAATATCTAAAAATTTTATATATGAATGGATAGCAGTTGCAGTAATTAAAGTTACAAAAAAAAAAAAAAACATAGACATGTTTTGAATAAAACATTCTAATCAGCATTTTAGAATGCTTTCTGAAAGACTGGAGTAGTGGATGGAAAATTCTGTATTTTTAATCAAATAAATGCAGTCTTGGTGAGCATAAGAGACTTAAAAAAAAACATGAAATCCCAATTATTCCAAACTTTTGACCAGTAATGTATACATTCTAAATCTAAACAGAAATGGTGAGAACATGCAAATTAGTGACACTTCATTCAAATTGAAACCTAAATTTCTCTCAATTGCGTGTTTAACTTCAATTTAGATGTAACATTTAAAGTTGTTTAAACACATTGTTTAAAAGTTTTTTTCTTAATTTTTTTATTGTGTATATATTATAATATTTATAATATCTAAAAAACAAAATAAAAAAGCTTGTTTAGTTAAGTCTGGCAAAACTGAATAGTTTTTGTCCCCCTCTAAAAAATATATATATATATTGGTTTTATTTCAGTTATTTCACATTATTTTACAATGCATATTTTTTGTTTTAATATATTATATATTTTATATTCTACGTTATTTTAAATGTACAAGTTTATTTAGTTATGTCTGGCAGAACTGGATTGTTTTTGTCCCCAGATCCAACAGATGTTTGTTATACACTTAATTTTATTTTACATTTGATTTCACACTTTTTCACATGATTTTTCATACTCTTTTTACTTTATTTTGTTTGCTTTATTTACTGTATTTTACATTTTTACAGTCTGCCAATATTGAACGATTTTTCTCCCAAAATCCAACAGAATTGCGCTGTTGCTTGTTACACACTTCATTTTATGACCATTTTTATTTTACATAATTGATTGACTTTATTTGACATTTTACAAGCTTATTTAGTAAACTCTGGCGAAATTGAATCACTTTTGTCCTCAAATCCAACAAAATTGTGCTGTTGTTTATTACAGTTTATTTTCATGAAGTATGTTGTATTTCTTCTGCTCTTTGTGTAGCTAGTAGATGTGAGCTGTAATGAGCAGACAGAAATCCTGTTGCCGGACTCTCTGCCTTCAACCCTACAAGAGCTGGATCTGACCAGCAACAGCAGCCTCATGTTAGAGCACAAAACACTCAACCTCTTCAGGTGAGACGCTACAAACAGCAGTCCTCCGTGTGGGACACATAGCACACTATGCAGCTGATGAATATTAATACGTTCTGATACTCTCACAGACCCGGGTGGTTAATTGCTTTTTGTCTTTATCTCTGTGTCCTCCTCGCTTCCAGTCACATCAGTACTTTGAAGCTGGACCAGAAGCCAGCCGTGACCGCAGGAGACGCACAGGGCACGTCCACCCTGTGGGATCATGGTTACGCTGAGATGTGTGGGCAAAGAAACAAGTGAGCAAAATCTGAGGACATGAGATTCATAGATCAGGAAAAGATTAGTGTGTTTGTCAGTGTTGGTTGAAGAAAGTCCCAATCAAAAAAAAATCTAGTTGTTTTCCAGATTACCACCCCCAACCTATAATTCTCTATTATATATTGAGGATATATTAAAGGGGTCATATGATGCTATTTTAAGTAAAGATCATTATTTTGTGTATTTGGTGTAACAGAGTATGTTGACATGCTTTAATGTTCAAAAAACACATTATTTTTCAAATACTGTACATTATTGTAGGTCCTATATGCCCCGCCTCTCTCAAACACGTCGTTTTCAACAAAGCCCCCTCCTTTGACAAGCGCAGTCTGCTCTGATTGGCCAGCTGACCCAGTGCATTGTGATTGGCCGAACACCACAAGTCGGAAATGTAACGCCCCTTACCATAATCGCGAGCTTCAAGCTTTCAAAGTAAATATCAAGACCGTTAATAATGTGGTTAGTTTTACCATCAGTTCAAGCCCGAAAGGGCAACAGAGTCGCGTGACAGACACAGTGATGATGCAGTACACAAGCCGCGGTTAAGACAGCTGACGTGCTATGATTTCTGACAGGAGTTCACTCTCCTGTGATGTGACCCTGTTCCCCTCTCACACACACACACACACACACACACACACACAAAACGCGTTACTCTGCACTGCGCAAAAATCCGCATTTGAACAATCAATAGCAAATACTTAAACTAATAACAAAACAACATTTTTTTTAGAAATAGCCTTTGTGCACAGCCAGCCTTGTACTCTTCTAGGTTAAAAAAACTGTCGTCCATGAAATGCGTTGCACAAATTCGAACATCTGGGTTGTGCTGTTCTGTTGTAAATAAATCTTAACCAATGATTCCTAATTGCATCTACTTCCGGAAGACCAAATAAAGTGCTTTTGCTTTCGCACTGAAACACACAGCGTCTCCCTGACATGCTGCATCAACACTACTGCTGTTCCTGAAACCACGTCTTCTTTCTTTGCGTGAACATTTGGGCGCATTATGCTAATATTTCCACATAGTGAGGTAGATATGTGGGGGAGTGTTAGAACGAGCCGTTTTAGGTAGGTGTGGTTGACTCTTAACTTTGATAAATAATATCTCTTTGGATTTGAGACTTTAGTCTTTGCAACTTTACAGATCTTCTTTATGCACCAAGAGCTTGTAACACTCCAAAGAGAAAGGAAAAATTGAAATCGCATTATATGACCCCTTTAAAGAAAAAGCAATCAACTGCTAGCAGAAATGACCAGTTTCAATCAATTTAAATTCAATTTTTCAACGCGGTAAAAATCTATTTCTGATTAACCCATCCCTAAACATCACATTTTTAATTGGGTTGGTTGTTTTTCATGTCATTCGGACAGACTCTTCCTGTCCAAGTGGCCGATTCTTGGCCAGAGTGAATCAGGGCCAGATTCATGAAACATTTGCAAGAATAACATTTTTCTTAAAGGGTTAGTTCACCCCCCCCCCCCCC